>NW_026734294.1:2825156-2974798 GCF_949786415.1 Peromyscus eremicus
ACTGTGCTTCCTACACACACTGGCCATATCTAGTTCAACTATGCTTAGGAAACTGTCAAGAACAGTAGCTTCGCTTCTTTCCTACACACTGGAATTGCTGGGAACAGACGCGAGTGCTATTACACAGTGTATGGCAATGGGAGCACAATAGTGAATAGTGACTTTCCTCACCAGAAAATTACTCTTGCTCGTAGGACCAGAACCTGCAAGTTATTCAACTCTGGTTATGAATGGGAAACAAACACTAGCTCTCCTTACAAGAAACACACTCTGCTTTTGTGAAAAGAGCACTCTTCTACTCTACTGTATTTCTGTAGGGCCAGAACAGTTTGCTTGCTCAGAACAAAAGAACTGTGCTTCCTAAACACACAGGGCATATCTAGTTTCACTCTGCTTAGGAAAATGACAAGAGCAGTAGCTTATCTTCAGTGCAATACACTGTACTTGCTGGGAACAAACAGGAGTGCTATTTGCACTGTATACGGCAAAGGGAGCATAATAGTGACTTTCCTTTTCAGATAACAAGTCTTGCTCCTAAGACCAGAAAATGTATGTGATTCAACTCCATTTACGAATGGGAAACAAACAATAGCTCGCTTTACAAGTAACACACTCTGCTTTTGAGAAAAGAGTAGTCTTCTACACTATTGTGTTTCCTCTAGGGCCCGATGTGTGAGCTTGCTCAGAACAAAAGAACTTTATTTCCTACACACACTGGCCATATCTAGATCAACTTTGCTTAAAAAACTAACAAGAACAGCAGATTCTCTTCAGGCCAATACACTGTACTTGCTGGGAACAGACAAGATTGCAATTTGTAATGTATATGGCAATGGGAACACAATAGTGACTTTCCTTTCCAGAAATCAACTCTTGTTCGTACAACCAGAAACTGTATGTGATTCAACTCCGTTTATCAATGGAACACAAACACTAGCTCGCCTTACAAGAAACAAACTCTGCTTTTGAGAAAAGAGCACTCTACTACTCTACTGTGTTTCCACAGGGCTAGAACAGTGAGCTTGCTCAGAAGAAAAGAACTGTCCTTCTTACACACACGATCCATATCTAGTTTATCTCTGCTTAGGAACCTGACAAGAACTGTAGTTTTTTTCAGTACAATACCCTACACTTGCTGTGAACAGAAGCGAGTGCTATTTGCATTGTGTATAGAAATGGGAGTGCATTAGTGACTTTGAATACAAGAAAACAACTCTTGCTCATAGGACCAGAAACTGCATGTGATACAACTCCGTTTATGAACGGGAAACAAACACTAGCTCGCCTTACAAGAAACACACTCTGCTTTTGAGAAAGAGCACTTTTCTACTGTACTTTGTTTCCATAGGTCCAGTACAGTGAGGTTGCTCAGAACAAAAGAACTGTGCTTCCTACACACACGGGCCATATCTTGTTCAACTCTGCTTAGGAAACTGATAAGAACAGAAGCTTCTCTTCAGTCCAATACACTGTACTTGCTGGGAACAGACGGGAATGGTATTTGCACTGTGTATGGCAATGGGATCACAATAGTGACTTTCCTTACCAGAAAACAACTCTTGCACATAGGACCAGAAACTGCATGTGATTCAACTCCGTTTATGAATGGGAAACAAACACTAGCTCGCCTTTCAAGTAACACACTCTGCTTTTGAGAAAAGAGCACTCTTCTACTCTACTGTGTTTCCTTTAGGGCCTGAACAGTGAGCTTGCTCAGAAAAAAAGAACTGTGCTTCCTACACACAAGGGCCATATACACTTCAACTCTGCTTTGAAAACAAACAAGAACAGTAGGATCTATTCAGTCCAATACACTGTACTTGCTGTGAAAATAAGCGCGTGCTATTTGCATTGTGTATGGAAATGGGAGTGCAATAGTGACTTTGAATACAAGAAAACAACTCTTGCTCATAACACTAGAAACTGGATGTGATTCAACTCTGTTTATGAATGGGAAACAAACACTAGCTCGCCTTACAAGAAACACACTCTGCTTTTGAGAAAGAGCAATTTTCTACCGTACTTTCATTCCATGGGGCCAGAACAGTGAGGTTGCAACGAACAAAATAAATGTGCTTACCACACACACAGGCCATATCTAGTTCACCTCTGCTTAGGAAACTGCTAAGAACAGAAGCTTCTCTTCAGTCCAATACACTGTACTTGCTGGGAACAGACTCGAGTGCTATTTGCACTGTGTATTATAGTGGAAGCAAAATAGTGACTTTCCTTACCAGAAAACAACTGTTGTTCGTAGGACCAGAAACTGCATGTGATTAAACTCCATTTATCAATGGAAAACAAACACTACCTCGACGTACAAGAAACACACTCGGCTTTTTAGAAAAGAACACTCTTCTACTCTACTGTGTTTCCTATAGGGCCAGAACAGTGAGCTTGCTCAGAACCAAGAACTGTGCTTCCTACACAAACGGACCATATCTAGTTCAACTCTACTTAAGAAACTGTCAAGAACAGTAGCTTTTTTTCAGTACAATACACTGTACTTGCTGGGAACAGACACGAGTGCAATATGCACTTTTTATGGCAATGGGAGCAAAATAGTGACTTTCCTTACCAGAAAACAACTCTTGCTTATAGGACCGGAAACTGCATGTGATTCAACTCCGTTTATGAATGGGAAACAAACACTAGATCACCTTTCAAGAAACACACTCTGCTTTTAAGAAAAGAGCACTCTTCTCCTCTACTGTGTTTCCACAAGACTAGAAGAGTGAGCCTGCTCAGAACAAAAGAACTGTGCTTCCTACACACGTACCATATCTAGTTCAACTCTGCTTAAGAAACTCACAAGAACAATAGCTTCTCTTCAATCTAATACACTGTACTTGCTGGGAACAGACACGAGTTGCAATTTGCACTGTATATGGCAATGGGCATAAAATAGTGACTTTCCTTAACAGAAAACAACTCTTGCTCATATGATAGAAACTGCATGTGATTGAACTCCGTTTATGAATGGGAAACCAATACTAGCTCACCTTACAAGAAACACACTCTGCTTTTGAGAAAAGAGCACTCTTCTTCTCTACTATGTTTCCACAGGGCTTGAACAGTGAGCTTGCTCAGAGCAAAAGAACTGTGCTTCCTACCCACAAAGACCATATCTAGTTCAACTCTGCTTAAAAAACTATCAAGAGCAGTAGCTTTTCTTAGGTCCAATACACTGTATTTTCAGGGCACAGACGCAAGTGCTATTTGCACTGTATATGGCAATGGGAGCATAATAGTGACATTCCTTAACAGAAAGCAACTCTTGTGAGTAGGACCAGAAAGTGCATGTTATTCACTCCGTTTTTGAATGGGAAACAAACACTAGCTCGCCTTACAAAAACACAGTCTGCTTTTGAGGAAAGAGCACTCTTCTACTCTACTGTGTTTCCTATAGGGCCAGAACAGTGAGCTTCCTCAGAACAAAAGAACTGTGCTTCCTACACACATGACGCATATCTAGTTCAACTATGCTTTGGAAACTGACAAGAACTGTAGTTCTCTTCATTCCAATACACTGTACTTGCTGGGAACAGACACAAGTGCTATTAGCACTGTGTATGGCAATGGAAGCACAATAGTGACTTTCCTTACCAGAAAATAACTCTTGCTCGTAGGACCAGAAACTGCATGTGATTCAACTGCATTCATAAATGGGAAACGATCATTAGCTCATCTTACAAGAAACACACTCTCTTTTGAGAAAGAAACACTCATCTACTCTACTGTGTTTCCACAGGGCCAGAAAAGTGAGCTTGCTCATAACAAAAGACCTGTTCTTAATAAACACATGGACCATATCTAGTTCAACTCTGCATGAGAAACTGACAAGAACAATAGCTTCTTCTCAGTCCAATACACTGTACTTGCTGGGAACAGACACGAGTTGCAATTTGCAATGTATATGGCAATGGGGGCATAATAGTGACTTTCCTTTCGAGAAAACATCTCTTGCTCATACGACCAGAAAAAGCATGTGATTCAACTCCATTTATGAATGGGAAACAAACACTAGATTGCCTTACAAGAAACCCACTCTGCTTTTGAGAAAAGAGCACTCTTCTACTCTACTATGTTTCCTATAGTTAGCTTGCTGAGAACAAAACACTGCGCTTCCTACAAACACAGGTAATATCTAGTTCAACTCTGCTTAGGCATCAAACAAGATCAGTAGCATCTGTTCAGGCCAATACACTGTACTTGCTGGAAAAAGAAGCGAGTGCTATTTGCACTGTGTATGACAATGGGATGGCAACAGTGACTTTCCTTACCAAAAAACAACTATTGCTTGTAGGACCAGAAGCAGCATGTGATTCAACTCCGTTTATCAATGGGAAACAAACAATAGCTCGCCTTACAAGAAACACACTCTGCTTTTGTGATAAGAGCACTTTTATACTGTACTGTGTTTCCTAAAGGGCCAGAAAAGTGAGCTTGCTCAGAAAAAAGAACTGTGCTTCCTACACACACTGGCCATATATAGTTCAACTCTGCTTAGGGAACTGAAAAGAATAGTAGCTGCTCTTCAGTCCAATACACTATACTTGCTGGGAACAGACGCGAGTGCTTTTTGCACTGTGAATGGCAATGGGATCGCAACAGTGACTTTCCTTACCAGACAGCAACTCTTGTGAGTAGGACCAGAAACTGCATGTGATTCAACTCCATTTATGAATGGTAAACAAACACTAGCTCGTGTTACAAGAAACACACTCTGCTCTTGAGAAAAGAGCACTCTTCTCTACTATGTTTCCACAGGGCTAGAACAGTGAGCTTGCTCAGAGCAAAAGAACTGTGCTTCCTACACACACGGACCATATATAGTTCTACTCTGCTTAAGAAACTGTCAAGAAAAGTAGGTTTTCTTCATTCCAATACACTGTACTAGCTGGGAACAGATGCGAGTGCCTTTTGTACTGTATATGGCAATGGGAGCATAATAGTGAATTTCCTTACCAGAAAGCAACTCTTGTGAGTAGGACCAGAAAGAGCATGTGATTCAACTCCATTTATGAATGGAAAAGAAACACTCACTTGCCTTACAGTAACACAATTTGCTTTTGAGAAAAGAACACTCTTCTACTCTACTGTGTTTCCTATAGGGCCAGAAACGTGAGCTTGCTCAGAACAAAGAACTGTGCCTCTTACACACACGAGCAATATCTAGTTAAACTCTGCTGAGGAAACTACAAGAACAGTATATTCTCTTCAGGCCAATACATTGTACTGACTGGGAACAGACGTGAGTGCTATTTTCACTGTGAATGGCAATGGGAGTACAATAGTAACTTTCCATTCCAGAAAACAATTCTTGCTCATAGGACCAGAAACTGCATGTGATTGAAATCTATATATCAATGAAAAACAAATACTAGCTCGCCTTACCAGAAACACACTCTGCTTTTGAGAAAAGAGCACTCTTCTACTCTACTGTGTTTCCTATAGAGCCAGAACAGTAAGCTTGCTCAGAACAAAAGAACTGTGCTTTCTACACACAAGAGCCATATCTGTTTCAAATCTTCTTAGGAAACTAACAAGAACAGTAGCTTCTCTTCAGCCCAATACACTGTACTTGTTGGGAACAGACGTGAGTGCTATTTGCACTGTGTATGGCAATGGGAACGCAATAGTGACTTTCCTAACCAGAAAACAAATCTTGTTGGTAAGAGCAGAAACTGCATGTGATTCAACTACGTTTCTGAATGGGAAACAAACACTAGCTCGCCTTATAAGAAACACACTCTGCTTTTGAGAAAAGAGCACTCTTCTACTCTACTGTGTTTCCTATAGGGCCCGAAAAGGAGCCTGCTGAGAATAAAAGAATGGTGCTTCCTACAAACACGGGTAATATCTAGTTCAACTTTGCTTAGGAAACTAACAAGGACAGTAGCTTCTCTTCAGTCCAATACACTGTACTTGCTGAGAAGAGACATGAGTGTTATTTGCACTGTGTATGACAATGGGAACACATTAGTGACTTTCCTTACCAGAAAACAACTCTAGCTCGTAGGACCTGAATATGTATATGATTCATCTCCATTTGTGGATGGAGAAACAAACACTAGCTCGCCTTACAAGAAAAAAACTCTGCTTTTGAGAAAAGAGTACTCTTCTACTCTACTGTGTTTCAAAAGTGCCAGAACAGTGAGGTTGTTCAGAAGAAAAAAAATGTGCTTCCTACACACACGGGCCATATTGGTTTCAACTCTGCTTAAGAAATGACAAAAAAAGTAGCTTCTCTTCAGTCCAATAAACTGTACTTGCTGGGAACAGACACAAGCGCTGTTTGCACTGTATATGGCAATGTGAGCACAATAGCGACTACCCATACCAGAAAACAACTCTTGCTCGTAGGGACAGAAACTGCATGTGATTCAACTCCGTTTATGAATAGGAAAAAAACAGTAGCTCGCCTTACAAGAAAGACACTCCGCTTTTGAGAAAAGAGCACTCTTCTACTCTACTGTGTTTTTTATAGGGCCCGAACTGTGAGCTTGCTGAGAACAAAAGAACTGTGCTTGCTAAACACATTGGCCATATCTAGTTCAACTCTGCTTATGAAAGTGACAAGAACAGTAGCTTCTCTTCAGTGCAATAAACTGTACTTGCTGGGAACAGATGCCAGTGCTATTTGTACTTTGTATGGCAATGGGAGTGCAATAGTGAGTTTCCTTACCAGAGAAAAACTCTTGCTCGTAGGAAGAGAAACTGTATGTGATTCAACTCCGTTTATGAAGGGAAAACCAACAATAGCTTGTATTACAAGAAATACACTCTGCTTTTGAGAAAAGAGCGCTCTTCTACTCTACTGTGTTTCCAATGGCCAGAACAGTTAGGTTGCTCAGAACTAAAGAACTGTGTTTTCTACAGACATGAGCCATATCTAGCTCAAATCTGCTTAGGAAACTGACAAGAACATTAGCTTCTCTTCAGTCCAATACACTGTACTTGCTGGGAACATACGCGAGTGCTTTTTGCACTGCGTATGGCAATGGAAGCACAATAGTGACATTCCATACCAGAAATTAACTCTTGCTCCTACAACAGAAACTGCATGTGATTCAACTCCGTTTATGAATGGAAAACAAACACTAGCTCGACTTACAAGAAACACACTCTGCTTTTGTGAAAGGAGTACTCTTCTACTCTACTGTGTTTCTATAGGGCCAGAACAGTGAGGTTGCTCAGAACAAATGACATGTGATTCCTACACACATGAACCATATCTAGTTCAACTCTGCTTAGGAAAGTGACAAGAACAGTATCTTCACTTTGGTCTAATACACTGTACTTCCTGGGAAGAGTCGTGAGTTGCAATTTGCACTGTATATGGCAATGGGGGCATAATAGTGACTTTCCTTACTTGAAAACAACTCTTGCTCATAGGTCCAGAAATTGCATGTGATTCAACTCCGTTTATGAATGGGTAACAAAACTAGCTCGCCTTACAAGAAACACATTCTGCTTTTGAAAATATCACTCTTCTATTCTACTGTGTTTCCTATAGGGCCAGAAGAGTAAGCTTGCTCAGAACAAAAGAACTGTGCTTCCTACAAACACAGGACATATGTAGTTCAACACTGCTTAGAAACCTGACAAGAACAGTATATTTTCTTCAGCCCAGTACACTGTATTTGAGTTGCACAGTTGAGAGTGCTATTTGCACTGTGTATGGCAATGGGAGTGCAATTGTGACTTTCCTTACCAGAAAACAACTCTTGCTCATATGATCAGAAACTGAATGTGATTAAACTCTGTTTATGAATGGAAAACAAAGACTAGCTTGCCTTACAAGGAACACACACTGTTTTTGAGAAAATAGCACTCTTCTACTCTACTATGTTTACAATAGGGCCAGAAGAGTGAGCTTGCTCAGAACAAAAGAACTGTGCTTCCAATTCTCATGGGCCATATTTACTTCAACTCTTTTTAGGAACCTGACAAGAATAGTAGGTTCTCTTCAGTCCAATACCCTGTACTTACTGGGAACAGACTCGAGTGAAATTTGTAGTGTATGGCAATTGGAGCACAATAGTGACTTTCATTACCAGAAAACAACTCTTGCTCATAGGACTAGAAACTGCATGTGATTCAACTCCGTTTATGAATGGGAAACAAATAATAGCTCGCCTTACAATAAACACACTCTGCTTTTTAGAAAAGAGCCCTCTTCTACTCTACTGTTTTTTATATAGGGCCAGAAAAGTGTGCTTGCTGAGAACAAAAAAACTGTGCTTCCTAGAAACACGGGTAATATCTAGTTCAACTCTGCTAGGAAACTAACAAGAACAGTATATTCTCTTCAGGCCAATACATTGTACTGGCTGGGAACAGACGTGAGTGCTATTTTCACTGTGTATAGCAATGGGAATGCAATAGTAACTTTCCTTACCAGAAAACAATTCTTGCTCGTAGGACCAGAAACTGCATGTGATTCAACTCCGTATGTTAATGAAAAATAAATACTAGCTAGTCTTACCAGAAACACACTCTGCTTTTGAGAAAAGAGCACTCTTCTACTCTACTGTGATTCCTATAGGGCCAGAACAGTGAGCTTGCTCAGAAAAAAAGAACTGTGCTTTCTACACAAACGAGCCATATCTATTTCAAATCTGCTTAGGAAACTAACAAGAATAGTAGCTTCTCTTCAGTCCAATACACTGTACTTGCTGGGAACAGACGTGAGTGCTATTTGCACTCTGTATGGCAATGGGAATGCAATAGTGACTTACCTAATCAGAAAACAACTCTTGCTGGTAGGAGCAGAAACTGCATGTGATTCAACTATGTTTCTGAATGGGAAACAAACGCTAGCTCACATTATAAGAAACACACTCTGCTTTTGAGAAAGAGCAATCTCAATCTTCTACTCTACTGTGTTTCCTATAGGGCCATAAAAGTGAGCTTGCTGAGAACAAAAAAACTGTGCTTCCTACAAACACGGGTAATATCTGCTTCAACTCTGCTTAGTAAACTAACAAGAACAGTAGCTTCTCTTTAGGCCAACACATTGTACTTGCTGGGAACAGACGCGAGTGCTATATGCACTGTGTATGGCAATGAGAGCGCAATAGTGACTTGCCTTACCAGAAAACAACTCTTGTTCCTAGGACCAGAAACTGCATGTGATTCAACTATGTTTCTGAATGGGAAACAAACACTAGCTCGCCTTACCAGAAACACACTCTGCTTTTGAGAAAGAGCACTCTTCTACTCTACTGTGATTCCTATAGGGCCCGAAAAGGAGCCTGCTGAGAACAAAAGAACGGTGCTTCCTACAAACACGGGTAATATCTAGTTCAACTTTGCTTAGGAAACTATCAAGGACAGTAGCTTCTCTTCAGTCCAATACACTGTACTTGCTGAGAAGAGACGCTAGTGTTATTTGCACTGTGTATGACAATGGAACCACATTAGTGACTTTCCTTACCAGAAGACAACTCTAGCTCGTAGGACCTGAATATGCATATGATTCAACTCTGTTTATGAATGGAGAAACAAACACTAGCTCACCTTACAAGAAAAAAATCTGCTTTTGAGAAAAGAGCACTCTTCTACACTACTGCGTTTCAGCAGGGCCAGAACAGTGAGGTTGCTCAGAAAAAAAGAACTGTGCTGCCTCTACACACGGGCCATATTGATTTCAACTCTGCTTAAGAAATGACAAAATAAAGTAGCTTCCCTTCAGTCCAATAAACTGTACTTGCTGGGAACAGATGCAAGCGCTATTTGCACTGTATATGGCAATGTGAGCACAATAGTGACTACCCTTACCAGAAAACAACTCTTGCTCATAGGGACAGAAACTGCATGTGATTCAACTCCGTTTATGAATAGAAAACAGTAGCTCGCCTTACAAGAGACACACTCTGCTTTTGAAAAAAGAGCACTCTTCTACTCTACTGTGTTTTGCATAGGGCCCGAACTGTGAGCTTGCTGAGAACAAAAGAAATTGTGCTTGCTAAACACACGGGCCATATCTAGTTCAACTCTGCTTATGAAAGTGACAAGAACAGTAGCTTCTCTTCAGTGCAATAAACTGTATTTGCTGGGAACAGACGCAAGTGCTATTTGCACTTTGTAATGCAATGGGAGTGCAATAGTGACTTTCCTTACCAGAGAACAATTCTTGCTCGTAGGAAGAGAAACTGTATGTGATTCAACTCCGTTTATGAAGGGGAAACCAACAATAACTCGCATTACAAGAAATACATTCTAATTTTGAGAAAAAAGCACTCTTCTACTCTACTGTGTTTCCATATGGCCGGAACAGTTAGGTTGCTCAGAACAAAAGAACTGTGCTTTCTACAGACATGAGCCATATCTAGCTCAAATCTGCTTAGGAAACTGAAAAGAACAGTAGCTTCTCTTCAGTCCAATACACTGTACTTGCTGGGAACATACGCGAGTGCTTTTTGCACTGTGTATGGCAATGGAAGCACAATAGTGACATTCCTTACCAGAAATCAACTCTTGCTCCTACAAACAGAAACTGCATGTAATTCAACTCCGTTTATGAATGGGAAACAATTAGTAGTTTGCCTTACAAGAAGCACACTCTGCTTTTGAGAAAGACCACTCTTCTTCTCTACTGTGTTTCCTATAGGACCAGAACAGTGAGCTTGCTCAGAACAAAAGAACTGTGCTTCCTACACACACGAGCCATATCTAGTTCAAATCTGCTTAGGAAACTGAAAAGAACAGTAGCTTCTCTTCAGGCCAATACACTATACTTGCTGGGAACAGACGCGAGTGCTATTTGTACTGTGTATGGCAATGGGAGTGCAATAGTGACTTTCCTTACCAGAAAACAACTCTTGCTGGTAGGAGCAGAAACTACATGTGAATCAACTACGTTTATGAATCGGTGTAGAGAACCGTGCATGGCCGTGCCTCAAAGATGGCGCAGCGTCTGGCTTCTGCCTTCCCGATGGCAGATGCTCCTTATTTGGCTAAGGCTAGGATCTGGCTTGTTTCTGCACACCTGGACCTAATCTTGCTTGCTTGCATATGTCTGACCCTAGCGGCATTGTCCACGTGGCACCACGGGGTTGATTGCCCAGTGGCTATGAAGGGTGTGGGCTGGCTTTCCCGTGAGGGTGCTTGTGAGTGTGATTGTGAGTGTGATTGTGAGGGTGACTGTGAGAGTGAGAGAGGAGAGTGAGAGTGGAGAGTGAGAGAGAGAGATTGAGAGAGAAGAAGAAAATGACTTTCCCCGGGGTCAGAAGATTGTTCAAGGTTCCTGAATAAACTGCTTAGAGAAGAGTCTGGCGTCGCTTCATCCTTGCTGGTCGAGGCGGACGCGACAGGTGGTGGCCCGTACAGGGAACCCTTCAAGGCTCAGAACTCTTCGCAGTCAGAGCAGTGCACTGGTAAGTCCCCAGGTAAACGTAGAGCCGCGACCAAAGTGGACAGAAAAAGGAAGGTGGGGATCTGCGATAAAAGCGGGAAACGTAGAGCCGCGACAAAAGCGGACAGGAAAATTAAGTAGAGCTGCGACATAAGCAGACAGGAGAATTAAGTGGAGCCGCGGCTAAAGCAGACAGGAAGGTTAAGTGGAACGGCGACAAAAGCGGGCAGGGAAATTAAAGTGAAAGCAGGTGAAGGAAAAGGTGCGGCTAGTATCATGGGCGCAACCTCTTCGCACCCAATTTTTCTGGCTCTTAACAAGCTGCTCCTTTCAAAGAAATTAGAGATTAAGAAGGGTACTTTGGAAAGATTTCTAGAGGAATGTGATGTCGTGGCACCCTGGTTTGCAGTCTCCGGAAGCCTCATGGTAGCTTCCTGGGAAAAGTTGGGCCGTGATCTAGACTTCGCTGCAGAACAAGGGATGCTTAAACATGGAGTTAGACCAGTTTGGAAATTAGTGAGAGGGTGTCTCAAAGACCAGCGCTGCAGCAGTGCGGTAGAGAATGGACAGGCAGCCTTAGAAATGTTGCAGGAGGAAAGATCAGAAAAAGCCATGTCTGCTAGAGCAGCGTCTACCAGAAGTAAAACAAAAAAGGGGAAAGAAAAAACAAGGTTATATCCTCACCTTTCGGACCTAGAGCATTCCGAGTCCTCTATCTCTTCCCCTGATTCTGATGGTGTAGAGTCATTATGTGAAACCTTGCAGAGCATGAGAATAAGAAAGAAAAGGGGTAGAAATAAGGGAGAAAGAGAAAGAATTAAAGGATGTGAGTCTGAGTGTGGAGCCATTCCCTCAGCTCCTCCACTGTATCTGGAATCTGCCTCCATGTCTAGAGTTGTCTCTATGGGGAATTCTTTTAACCCAGAGGTTTGGAGACAGGTTAGAACTGAAATGCAGTTAGCTTGCCCAGTGTTTCTCAACGCCCAGACTCAGCAGAGATACCATGAACCTTTGGATTTTAAGGTCATCAAGTCTCTAGCTGAATCTGTCCGGACTTATGGCATCACAGCCTCATACACTGTTGCTCAAGTGGAGGCTCTGCACAGATTTTGCATGACTCCATCTGATTGGATGAATCTTACTCAAGCATGTCTCAGCACAGGACAGTATTTAGACTGGAAGGCATTTTTGATAGAATTTGCCAGTGAGCAAGCTGCGATTAACAGGGCTGCAGGTGGAGGTCAAGCAGCTTGGGATGTAGACATGCTGCTGGGACAAGGCCAATTTGCCAATCAACAAAATGGATATGCACAGCAGGTTTATGTCCAGATAAATCAATTAGCAACAAGGGCATGGAAATCACTACCTAATAAAGGGGAAGTGAGCGGTAACCTTACTAAGATCCTTCAGGGACCTATGGAACCTTTTTCAGATTTTGTGGCCCACATGGTCGAGGCTGCAGGCAGAATCTTTGGGGACCCAGATACCGCGATGCCGTTTATAAAGCAGCTAGTTTATGAGCAGTGTACCAAAGAATGCAAGGCTGCGATCACCCCTTATAAGAACAAAGGTCTAGAAATATGGATGAAAGTATGCAGATAATTAGGGGGACCTCTAACTAACGCAGGCCTTGTGGCTGCAGTTATGCAGCTTAGTAACAAGAGAAACTAAGAATGGTGGATTCCAGAACCAGCACAACAAGGCATCCGCAGCTGAGATATGTGGAAAATCAATGTAACACAGAAAAACCTGAGCTAACAGCGATTGAAGCCAGGCACGGTGGGTTTATTGATAGGAAGATCCTCCACCACCATAAGAGGTCTTAATCCATACAGCCCTATGAAGGGCATGGAGAAGTGGAAAGATATTCTCACGGGTAGCCGGCATGGCCCCGATCCCATGCTGACATGGGCGGGAGGTTCTGTTTGTGTTTTCCCACAGGATCGGCTAGACCCTATCTGGGTACCTGAACGATTGGTGCGACAGGCTCCTCAGACGGAGAGACGTGATGACACCCCGGAAGCTGATGTGCCTGATCCTGATAGCCCTGATTCTGACAAGCGTGCCAGCGGGAGCAGCTGACTACTCTGGGCTCTTATAAAAGCCTGGCTATACCCTTTGCCTATAACATCAATTCTAAAGAAGTGGGCGGGATTAGGTGCCCTGGCAGGCCTACTGGTACTTGTCTCCCTGATGTGCCTGTGGTGCATTGTTTGTTTAAGGGATTCTCAGCAACGCAATGCAGCCATGATTATCCAAGCCTTTACAGCCATAGAGGCTGCACAGTCTCCCCAGGCCTGGCTGGCCGCATTCAAAACTTGATCGCGCAGGATGCGAGGCTAGTGCACTGCACTTGGGTCTAGCTGTATTGCAAAACCCAAGAAGAGCAAGTCTAATTGCATGTGGGTTGATGCCCTAATTCCCACCTCTGCAAAAAAGGGTATCGGACGAGTCAAGTGTTCTCTGGGTGGATGACACCTGGACTAACACCAGTACAATGTCCAAGTTGTTTTTTGGCAGAGATTAGACCTCTGCTCTTGCCTGCTGCTTAAAACAATAAAGGGGGAGCTGTAGAGAACCGTGCATGGCCGTGCCTCAAAGATGGCACGGCGTCTGGCTTCTGCCTTCCCGATGGCAGATGCTCCTTATTTGGCTAAGGCTAGGACCTGGCTTGCTTCTGCACACCTGGACCTAATCTGGCTTGCTTGCATATGTCTGACCCTAGCGGCATTGTCCACGTGGCACCACGGGGTTGATTGCCCAGTGGGCTGGCTTTCCCGTGAGGGTGACTGTGAGTGTGATTGTGAGGGTGACTGTGAGAGTGAGAGAGGAGAGTGAGAGAGAGAGAGAGTGAGAGAGAGAGAGAAGAAGAAAATGACTTTCCCCGGGGTCAGAAGATTGTTCAAGGTTCCTGAATAAACTGCTTAGAGAAGAGTCTGGCGTCGCGTCATCTGACCCGTCCAGCAGGTCAGGTTATTCGAGGGTCTCGAGGAGGGAACCACCTGAAAGCCAATGGGGGCGAGAGAAGAAGGAGACCAAGCACATAAAGAAAGACAGAGTCAGTCTAAGTTGTGTCAAGGTCTCGTTTATTGGTAGGATGTTGCAGCTTATAAGTAGGATTTCAGGCAGGGAGGGGGAGCAGAAAGAGTGGAAAATTTTTATTGAGAAGAAGTCAGGTTGGTCAGGGTAGGGTGTTTCTTTGGTCCCAGGCTTCTAAAGCTGGCTGATTACAGTTTATGCCAAGTGGTTTATCTAAACGTAAATTTGGTGGTTAGTCCAAGGACGCCCTGTTTTTGCAAGACTCCACTAAGAAGAAAAACTTAAGACATAACAATCCTGGGTCAAACAGTCCTAGGTCAGTCTCCAACAAATTCCCCCTTTTTTCTTAAAAAATGGACCATGTTTGTGGTTGAGCTTTAAGAGGTCTGGGGGTCTGAGGGAATGGCTTCTGGAGGATCACAGGGGCCCCATCCCTCTATGCTATGAGAAAGAGGTCCGGGAGACAGCATCTCCCCAGACTCAAACACTACAGGCGTCCCCGTGGTGCGGGAATCAGCGGACCGTGCGGTTTTTTGGAGGGAATGGAAATTGATAAGCGCTGAGCGTTAGGCTGCTACCGCACAACCATTATGCAATGGGGCATGTAATCCAGGCTCTCGGGATATTAGGGCACCCATGTCCCCAGCCTGTGCAGTCACAGCTGCACTCCAGTCATGCCTGGAGCTTCCCCTCACACAGAGGCAGCCTCGCCCGAGTCGAGGGGTCTGTGTGGGGCATCTTCATCGTGGTCCAAGGGATGTTAGGACCTGAGGACATTGAACCTGAGTCTTTGGGGGGGCTCCTGGCCGCTCTCCTCTGTGTCTAGTCTGTGATAGTGAATTGAAATATGCTGTGGTAAAGCCAAATCAATCTGATTTTTGATAAATCGAGTCAACTGCTGAAAAGCCCAGGGGCCAAAGGTGATGAGGAGGAGAAGAATAATCAAAGGAGTTAAAATGGTGGGTAACAGGGTGGAGAGCCAGGGGGATCCTTGCAACCAATTTTCAAACCATCCGCGCTGATTTTCAAACTTCCTTTTTCTCTGAGCTAACCTTTCCCTTAATTTTTCCATGGATTCTCTGACAATACCAGTATGGTCTGCATAAAAGCAACATTCTTCCTTTAGGGCGGCACATAAACCTCCCTCCTTTAGAAACAGCAGATCTAGACCCCTTCTGTTTTTTAGTACTACCTCTGAAAGTGAAGTGAGGGACCTTTCAAGGGCTGATATGGATCTTTCTATAGCCTCTAGATCGGTGGTCATGGCCATCTGTAACTGCATCAAGTGATTATTTTGTACAAGGGCGGTGGTCCCTGTACCAATTCTCGCAGCAATGCCTCCAACACCCAACAAGAGGGCTGTAGTCAATGACACAGATTCTCGAGTGTATCTACTCCTTTGCTCGAAGAATTCCATAATCGAGCTTTCTTCATGATAGGTGACACGAGGCCACAACTGAACCAGTACACAGAATTCATGGGAATCATCAAATATCTGAGCAGATATGCAAGGGGTCAATCCTGTGTTACAGGCCCAGTAGGACCCGTTGGGTGCTTCGAGATAATAGCTCCCTTTATAGGGTGTCAATGTTTGTTTACAGAGGTGGCTATGGGTCGATGGAATTTTGCCCAAACAAGAACCTCGTCCGGAGACTTCAGGGAGTGTTAGTTTATGTGGCTTAGTCTGACACCTATGGCTCGGGGAAGTGAGGTTATTGGCAGTGGACTGAAAGGTGATTCCTTCATAATAAGGGGGACTGGAGGTAAGGCAGAGCCAGCAACCCAAGGTTTTGTTTGGATTTGTGGCATTTAGGGCCAGATAAGCTCCCTGGACCAATTTAAACAATCTATCTCCTGTTCCCCGAAAGGGAGTAAGGAGAGTTCCGTTAGTGGAGTCTACGATGGTAGTCACGGTGCTTGTATGGTAGGGAAAGGGACGAGGATGAGGTGAGGGGGGAGGAGGAGGAGGTGATGTCACCTTTTCATGATTGGAGGGAACCTTTTGGTCAGAGAAAACTAAGTTGGGTCCTACCGACTTTGGGTACAGGTTTTCTATTGTTAGCAAGATCTTGAAAATGACTCCTTTATCTGTGCCTTCAAGATACCAGCAGAGTCCCCATGTTTTTCCTGAGGGCCATTCTCGATTTGCCCTACCCTGAGGGGTGAAGTTTATGTTTAAAGGTAATGATAGCCCGGGATAATGGGCTGTCCCAGTATAGGAGCTAAAGCAAAAATGTCTATTCGTGCTAGGCTTACTGTATCCCCTTGTAACTGAAATAAAGTTCCAAGATGAAGTTGGTTTCCAGTAAGCTGTCCCTGTAGTTTCACAACCCCATCGAGCACAAAGGAAGGCCTCGAATCCCCGACATCTGGCAGCCGTGGCTCGGCTTCTACCATCCTTAGGGCAGACATAAAAGTCAGATTGTGCTAACCTACAATGAGCTGTAGAACTAACACAGCCTGGGGCAGTCATCAAGGCAGGGTTATTATCATGGAATGTCCCACAAGGGCTTGTCCAAGTAGTTTTAGGACTGTGAGGAAATTGATGGCAGTTTGGAATCGTTTGACCTCCTGTACCATTTAACTGGTGTTGGTCAATAGTAGGTATATCCCAAGAATCCAATCCTGCAGCCAGCTGACAGAAGTCAGGAGTGAGTGACCGCCACCAGGAATAGAGAGCATGGTTTGCAGTAACCCTCCAGACCTCCTCCCCCATTACTGTGAAAATTCGCCAGGTAAGCTTTTTAATAGCATGGGGGCTTTCCTCGGAGATGCAGGAGAAGGGAAGGGGGAAGAGTAGTAAGCAAACAATGAAGCAGGGGTTGGTTTTCCAAGGCCCACGACGAACAGGTCCTGCCACTGAGATGTCTGTGGCTCCCTTTATTTTTTAAGCCGGAGGCATTTCTGAAAGAAAAAGAGAGAATTTTTGTCTCAGGATTGTGTCCTGGACATAACAGTTATTTTTTCCTTAATCTAGGGAGGCAATCTGTGTAGAGTAAGGCTTAATCAGTCTTTTTGGTAGCCAACGAGCCCCATTTTCCTTGGAGTCATAAATACATGCAGACCCCTTTCCCCAGATTATAACTGGATCAGGACCACCCCATTTTTTGGTTATTGGATCTTTCCAAAGGGCCTGCGCATATCCTTGTCTGGTTTCTGGGTGCCAGTGTCGCTCAGCCGCAGATTTTCCGAAAACATCCAATGTCAGAAAATTTAATACAAATAGGGCATGAAAAAACAAAGCTTTGTGGTTTCCCTTAAGGGGAAATAGTGTCTCTTGTGAGCTGAGTTTGTTAAGAGTATTTTTTAAAGTTTGGTGAGCTCTCTCCACAATACCCTGGCCTTGAGGGTTATAGGATATTCCAGTGATGTGTTTAATTCCTAATTGTAAACAAAATTGTCTGAATTTGTTACTAGTATATCCTGGACCATTATCAGTTTTTATACATTTCGGCTGACCCAGCACTGTGAAAACATGTAACATATGATTGATAACATCTTTGGTGGCTTCTCCACTATGAGCGGAGGCACAAATAAATCCACTGAAGGTATCTACAGTAACATGTATAAACTTTAATTTGCCAAAAGAAGGAACATGGGTGACATCCATCTGCCATAGTTGTCCAGGTATAAGCCCTCTGGGGTTCACTCCATAACGAGGTTCAGGTAAGAGCATCAGGTAATTTTTGCAGCTTTTTACAATTTCCCTAGCCTGTTCTCTAGTGATTGAGAACCTTAGTCTCAAAGTTTGAGCATTGAGGTGATGAAGGCGGTGTGCCTCACGAGCGGCTGCTACCTGATCATGTTCCAAGTGAGAAATCAAGATAGAACGTGTAGCAGAATCTGCAAGTTTATTTCCCTGAGCTAGGGGTCCAGGTAGGCCTGTGTGGGCACGAATATGGCCAACATAAAAGGGTAGCGACCTCTGTCGGATTAATTTTTGTAATTCAGAAGACATTTGGAAGGTGGGAATAATGGGTTGGATTATTGGGACCATTTCTAAAGCCTGTAAAGCCCATACCACATATCTACTGTCTGAATACAAATTAAAGGAGCAATCTTCAAAATTTTTAAAGACAGCAAGGGCAGCATATAGCTCCACCAGCTGAGCTGACTTGAAAGGGGTTGTCATAACGTTCTTTTGGCCATTGAGGACATAAGCAGCTTTACCATTACTTGACCCATCTATGAAAAGCACAGGGGAGTCCAGGTGTAACTCGAACCCTAAAAACAGGAAGGGGTATTAGGTTTGTATCTTCTCTGGAGCTATGTGAAATCCTTGGTCCTGAAGTGTGGTAATTATCTTTTGAGCTACATTTTGTGTTTTTTCTTCAGATTTCCCTGCTATTAACAAATCATCCATATAATGTATAATATAGACTTCGGGGTATTGGACCCTCACTGGATTGATAGACTGAGCTACATACTTTTGACATAGCGTAGGGGAATTGGCCATTCCTTGGGAGTCATTGCTAGGAGCTGGGGAGCTTGGAGTCTCTGTTTGCTATAGTAAGCTTTTTATCAAATAATGTAAATGCCATATTTACCAGATCTTTGACAGGTTTGAGGACCATTATCTATTAAATGTATCTGAGCCAAACAAATCTAGGCCCAGTCTTAAAAATATCTCTAAGTTTGGTAACAATAACCAGGCCAATTTGTTCTCCTATAAATATAATAGTCAAATATACCTCTCAGTTTTTTTTATTTAAATAGAACAGTTTATGTTTTAAACTAGTATCTGAATAGCCAGATAACTAGTATTAACTTGTATTCCTTAACACAAAAGACATGCAAACTCAGACATTCAAAACCAAACATACATGTGGCCACATTTTTCATTCATACCTGTAGAGTAGACAGACATTTTTACAACTATGACCCTTTGGAGTCTCAATGTAACAGTAGAATAGCAAGACAAAGAAATCTGAAACATATTTCATATATATATATATATATATATCAAGTCATTTTTTATAAAAACATTATTTTTTATCTTAACCAGCAATAATTTGAAACCAAGTCTCTTAAATGATGGCAAGTATTTGTGACCCACTGAACTCAAATGACCAAAACCCATGTCAATTTTTATTTTTCCTGTGGAAACAAAAGCATAATTTTCTCAGTATCTTGAACTGGTAATTTAACATTTCTTTTTAAGCAATACCAGGACAGAGGAGGGTTAACAAGAGAAGCGGCTGGCCGGCAGAAGAGACCTTGAAGTTATCACAGTAAAGGAAGGGAGGGGGAGCAGTGGGCATAGAGTGTGTCCTTGGCTGCCAGTGTTCCTAAAAAAAAAGTTTTTGTTAACTCCTCTAACTAAAGTCTAGTGGAGAAGAAGGGAACTGTCCCATAGCATCCGTCACAGTCAAGTCAACAATGAGAACAGTTAACACATTACAAACAAGACCAAGGGTACACGAAAAGACTTTGCCCCAATGAGACAACCAACAAAGCTCCAAGAACAATGACAGCCTGATGTGCTCTGGGGGAGGGGGAGGTAACACTCCAGGCTCAATCACACCAAAAACAATCCAGACTCGAGGATCTCTGTCCTTGATCAAACAGACATCAGGGGCTTCCACATCCCTGTCAGTCAGACATGCACCCTTTTTTTTTTTGAAGAGAAGGAGAGAGTAAAGTAACAATGATCACAACAAAACATACAAAAAAACCCCACAAAATGGCTCTGACAAATTCCCAGGACAAAATACAAAGTAGCACTTCCTCCCACCGTGGGGGAAGATACCCAAAGATGCTCCTAAACCAAATGGTCACCTCTGAGGTGGCCTTAGGGCTCTGGGACGTCACCCTTCAACGCCAGGCTCACTGTCCAGACACGTCTGTCCCAGTGAGAGCCTGCAAAGTACAAATCGATCGACCGGTACAAAACAAAAGTAACATGACAGAGAGACACAGACAAGACAGAGAGCGCTCTTACCGGTAGATGTCAATAAACCTCTGGACCCTTGGGTGTCAGGCAGGGGGAGTTTGAGAGAAAATCCTCTGTAAGGGCTAGTAAATGTGAAACACGCCCGTCTCCCTCTGCTTCCTTTAGAACATCTCTAATCACACCATAAAAACTAAAAAAGGCATCGGGGACGTTTTCCCCATCTTTGAGCATCTTATTAATATCTTTTCCTACTTTATTCCAAGTCAGAGGGTGAATGCCCGGGCTGTTGATAACCAGCCAGGGACATTTTCTCCTCCACAAAACAAAAAAAAAAAATTATTAAATCTTTCTTTTTTACTCTTAATCCTCTCTCCCTGAGACTATCCGGCATCTCTTTTATGAAGAGAGCTTCTTTAGTCAAAACTTTACCCATGGCTTATAGGACGACAAGTCTTACCTCAAGGTAGCCCGCGTCGCACGAGTGATGCTGTCCGGGCGCCTCTACCAAAATATGTATGTCCGGCCAGACCTTCTTTCGTCTGTCGTCCAAAGGGTCGCTGTGCCTCGAGCCCCACGTTGGGCGCCACTTGACCCATCCAGCAGGTCAGGTTATTCGAGGGTCTCGAGGAGGGAACCACCTGAAAGCCAATGGGGGCGAGAGAAGAAGGAGACCAAGCGCATAAAGAAAGACAGAGTCAGTCTAAGTTGTGTCAAGGTCTCGTTTATTGGTAGGATGTTGCAGCTTATAAGTAGGATTTCAGGCAGGGAGGGGGAGCAGAAAGAATGGAAAATTTTTATTGAGAAGAAGTCAGGTTGGTCAGGGTAGGGTGTTTCTTTGGTCCCAGGCTTCTGAAGCTGGCTGACTACAGTTTATGCCAAGTGGTTTATCTAAACGTAAATTTGGTGGTTAGTCCAAGGACGCCCTGTTTTTGCAAGACTCCACTAAGAAGAAAAACTTAAGACATAACAGTCCTGGGTCAAACAGTCCTAGGTCAGTCTCCAACAGTCATCCTTGCTGGTCGAGGTGGACTCGACAAATGGGAAACAAACACTAGCTCGCCTTACAAGAAACACACTCTGCTTTTGAGAAAAGAGCACTTTTCTACTCTACTCTATTTCCTGTAAAGCCAGAATAGTGAGCTTGCTCAGAACAAAAGAACTGTGCTTCCTACACACGGGACATACCTGGTTCAACACTGCTTATTAAACTGACAAATACATTAGCTTCTTTTCAGTCCAAAACACTGTACTTGTTGGAAACAGACGTGAGGGCTATTTTCACTGTGTTCGGCAATGGGAGCGCAATAGTGAAATTCCTTACCAGAAATCACCTCTTGATCCTAGGAACAGAAACTGCATGTGATTCAACTCCGTTTATGAATGGAAAAACAAATACTAGCTCGTCTTACAAGAAAGACACTCTGCTTTTGAGAAAGACCATTATTCTTCTCTACAGTGTTTCCTGTAGGGCCAGAACAGTGAGCTTGCTCCGAACAAAAGCACTGTGCTTTCTACACACACCAGCCATATCTAGTTCAAATCTACTTAGGAAACTGACAAGAACAGTAGCTTCTCTTCAGGCAAATACCCTGTACATGCTGGGAACAGACGCGAGTGCTATATGCACTGTGTATGACAATGGGAGTGCAATAGTGACTTTCCTTACAAGAAAACAACACTTGCTCATAGGACCAGAAACTGCATGTGATTCAACTCTCTTTTATAATGGGAAAGAAATACTAGCTCGCCTTACCAGAAACACACTCTGCTTTTGAGAAAAGAACACTCTTCTACTCTACTGTGTTTTCTATAGGGCCCGAAAAGTGAGCATGATGAGAACCAAAAACTGTGGTTCCAACAAACACGGGTAATATCTAGTTCAACTTTGCGAAAGAAACTAAAATGAACAGTAGATTTTCAGTAAAATACACTGTACTTGCTGGGAACAGACAAGATTGGTAATTGTACTGTGTATGGCAAGGGGAACACAATAGTGACTTTCCTTTCGAGAAAACATCTCTTGTTCATACGACCAGAAAATGCATGTGATTCAACTCTGTTTATGAATGGAAAACAAACACTAGCTCGACTTACAAGAAACACACTCTGCTTTTGTGAAAGGAGTACTCTTCTCCTCTACTGTGTTTCCGTAAGGCCAGAACAGTTAGTTTGCTCAGAACAAAAGAACTCTGTTTCCTACACACACGGGGCATTTTAGTTCAACTCTGCTTTGGAAAATGACAAGAAAAGTAGCTTCTATTCAGTCCAATACACTGTATTGCTGGGAAAGTAACGAGTGCTATTTGCACTGTGTTTGGCAATGGGAGTGCAATACTGACTTTCCTTACCAGAAAACAACTCTTGCTCATAAGACCAGAAACTGCATGTGATCCAATTCTATTTATGAATGGGAAACAAACCCAATATGCCTTACAAGAAACACACTCTGCTTTTGAGAATAGAGCACGCTTCTACTCCACTGTGTTTTCTATAGGGCCAGAACAGTGAGCTTGCTCAGAACAAAAGAACTGGGCTTCATACACACGAGCCATATCTAGTTCAACTCTGCTTAGGAAACTGACAAGAACTGTAGTTCTCTTCAGTCCCAAACACTGTACTTCCTGGGAACAGACGGGAGTGCTATTTTCATGGTGTATGACAATGGGAATAAAATAGTGACTTTCCTTACCAGAAAACAACACTAGCTCATAGGACCAGAAACTGGATGTGATTCAACTCCGTTTATGAATGGGAAACAAACACTAGCTCGCCTTACGAGAAACACACTCAGCCTTTGAGAAAAGAACACTCTTCTACTGTACTGTATTTCCTTAGAGCCAGAACAGTGAGGTTGCTCAGAAAAAAAGAACTGTGCACCCTACACACACGGGCCATATCTAGTTCAATTCTGCTTAGGAAACTGACAAGAACAGTAGCTTTTCTTCAGTCCAATACACTGTACTTGCTGGGAACAGATGTGATTCCTATTTGCACTGTGTATGGCAAAGGGAGAGCAATAGTGACTTTCCTTACCAGAAAACAACTCTTGATCGTAGGACCAGAAAATGCATGTAATTCAACCCCGTCTATGAATGGTAAACAAATAATAGCTCGCCTTACAAGAAACACACTCTGCTTTTTAGAAAAGAGCACTCTTCTACTCTACTGTTTTTTATATAGGGCCAGAAAAGTGAGCTTGCTGAGAACAAAAAACTGTGCTTTCTATAGACACGGGCCATAACTAGTTCAACTCTGCTTAGGAAACTGACAAGAATAGTAGCTTCTCTTCAGTCCAATACACTGTCCTTGCAGGGAAGAGACACGAGTGCTATTTGCACTGTGTATGGCAATTGGAGCACAATAGTGACTTTATACCAGATAACAACTCTCTCTCCTAGGACCATTAACTGCATGTAATTCAACTCTGTTTATGAATGGGAAAGAAACACTGTCTCGCCTTACAAGAAACACACTCTACTTTTGAGAAAAGAGCACTCTTCTACTCTAGTGTGTTTCCTATTAGGTCAGAACAGTGAGCTTCCAGAGAACAAAAGAACTGTGCTTCCTAACGACACAGGCCATATCTAATTCAAATCTGCTTAGAACATTAACAAGAGCAGTAGCTTCTCATCAGTCCAAAACACTGTACTTGCTGGGAACAGACGAGAGTGCTATTTGCACAGTGTATGTCAATGGGAGCACAATAGTGACTTGCATACCAGATAACAACTCTGTCTCGTAGAACCGTAATCTGCATGTGATTTAACTTTGCTTATGAATGGGATACAAACACCAGCTTGCCTTACAAGAAACACACTCTACTTTTGAGAAGAGAGCACTCTTCTTCTGTGCTGTGTTTCCATAGGGCCAGAACAGTGAGGTTGCTCAGAACAAAAGAACTGTGCTTCTTACACACACGGGCCATATCTAGTTCTACTCTGCTTAGGAAACTGACAAGAACATTAGCTTCTTTTCAGTCCAATATATTGTACTTGCTGGGAACAGATGTGAGTGCTATTTGCACTGTGTATAGAAATGGGAGCACAATAGTGACTTTCCTTACCAGAAAACAACTCTTGCTCGTCAGACCAGAAACTGCATGAGATTGAACTATGTTTATCAATGGGAAACAAATACTAGCTCACCTTAAAAAAACACACTCTGCTTTTGAGAAAAGAGCACTCTTCTACTCTACTGTGTTTCCACAGGACCAGAACATTGAGCTTGCTCAGAACAAAAGACCTGTGCTTCTTACACACATGAACCATGTCTAGTTCAACTCTGCTTAGGAAAGTGACAAGAACAGTATCTTCACTTTAGTTTAATACACTGTACTTCCTGGGAAGAGACATGAGTTGCGATTTGCACTGTATATTGCAATGGGGGCATAATAGTGACTTTCCTTACCAGAAAACAACTCTTGCACATAGGTCCAGAAACTGCATGTGATTCAACTCCGTTTATGAATGGGGAACAAATGCTAGTTCGCCTTACAAGAAACACAGTCTGCTTTTGAGAAAAGAGCACTCTTCTATTCTACTGTGATACCTATAGGGCCAGAAGAGTAAGCTTGCTCAGAAAAAAAGAACTATGCTTCCTACAAACACAGGATATATCTAGTTCAACACTGCTTAGGAACCTGACAAGAACAGTAGCTTTTCTTCAGCCCAATACACTGTACTTGAGATGCACAGTTGAGAGTGCTATTTGCACTGTGTATGGCAATGGGAGTGCAATTGTGACTTTCCTTACCAGAAAACAACTCTTGCTATATGATCAGAAACTGCATGTGATTAAACTCTGTTTATGAATTGGAAACAAACACTAGCTCACCTTACAAGGAACACACACTGCTTTTGAGAAAATAGCACTCTTCTACTCTACTGTGTTTACAATTGGGCCAGAAGAATGAGCTTGCTCAGAACAAAAGAACTGTGCTTCCAATTCTCATGGGCCATATTTACTTCAACTCTTTTTAGGAAACTGACAATAACAGTAGCTTCTCTTCAGTCCAATACCCTGTACTAGCTGGGAACAGACTCGAGTGAAATTTGTAGTGTATGGCAATGGGAGCACAATAGTGACTTTCATTACCAGAAAACAACTCTTGCTCATAGGACTAGAAACTGCATGTGATTCATCTCTGTCTATGAATGGTAAACAAATAATAGCTTGCCTTACAAGAAACACACTCTGCTTTTTAGAAAAGAGCACTCTTCTACTCTACTGTTTTTTATATAGGGCCAGAAAAGTGAGCTTGCTGAGAACAAAAAAACTGTGCTTTCTATAGACACGGGCCATAACTAGTTCAACTCTGCTTAGGAAACTGACAAGAATAGTAGCTTCTCTTCAGTCCAATACACTGTCCTTGCAGGGAAGAGACGCGAGTGCTATTTGCACTGTGTATGGCAATTGGAGCACAATAGTGACTTTATACCAGATAACAACTCTCTCTCCTAGGACCATTAACTGCATGTAATTCAACTCTGTTTATGAATGGGAAAGAAACACTGTCTTGCCTTACAAGAAACACAATCTACTTTTGAGAAAAGAGCACTCTTCTACTCTAGTGTGTTTCCTATTAAGTCAGAACAGTGAGCTTCCAGAGAACAAAAGAACTGTGCTTCCTAACCACACGGGCCATATCTAGTTCAACTCTGCTTAGGAAACTGACGAGGACAATAGCTTCTCCTCAGTCCAATACACTGTCCTTGCTGAAAACAGACGCGAGGGCTCTTTGCAGTGTATATGGCAAAGGGAGCGCAATAGTGACTTTCCTTACCAGAAAACAACTCTTGCTCATAGGTCCAGAAACTACATGTGATTCAACTCCGTTTATGAATGTGAAACAAGCAATAGCTTGCCTTACAAGAAACACACTCTGCTTTTGAGAAAACAGCACTCTTCTATTGTACAATGTTTCCATATGGCCAGAATAATTAGCATGATCAGAACAAAGAACTGTGCTTCCTACACACATGTGCCATATCTAGTTCAACTCTGTATAGGAAACTAAAAAGAAGAGTAGCTTCTCTTTAGTCCAATACATTGTATTTTCTGGAAACAGACACGAGTGCCATTTGCACTGTGTATGGCAATGGGAGCACAATAGTGACTTTCCTTACCAGTAAACAACTCTTGCTCATAGGAGCAGAAACGGCATGTAATCTTACTCCGCTTATGAATGAGAAACAAACACTAGCTCGCTTTCGAAGAAACACATTTCTGCTTTTGGGAAAAGAGCAAATCTTCGACTCTACTGTGTTTCCTATATTGCAAGAACAGTGAGCTTGTACAGAACAAATGAACTGTGCTTCCTACACACGTACCTTATCTAGTTCAACTCTGCTTAGGAAACTGACAAGAACAGTAGCTTCTCTTCAGTCCAATACACTGTACTTGCTGGGAACAGACGCTTGTGCTATTTTCACAGTGCATGGCAATGGGAGCACAACAGTGAATTTCCTTACCAGAAAACAAATCTTGTTCATAGAACCAGAAACTGCATGTGATTCAACTCCGTTTATTAATGTGAAACAAAGACTAGCTCGCCTTACAGAAACACCCTCTGCTTTTGAGAAAATAGCACTCTTCTACTCTACTGTGTTTCCTATAGTGACGGAAGAGTGAGCTAGCTCAGAACAAAAGAACTGTGCTTCCTCCAAATACTGGCCACATCCTGTTCAACTCTGCTAGGGAAACTGACAAGTACAGTAGCTTCTCTTCAATCCAATACACTGTACTTGCAGGGAGGAGAGAGATGTGAGTGCTATTTTTACAGTGTATGGCAATGGGTGTGCAATAGTGACTTTCCTTCCAAAAAACAACTCTTGCTCCTAGGACCACAAACTGCATATGATTAAACTCCATTTATGAATGTGAAAGGAACAGTAGCTTGCCTTACAAGAAACACACTCTGCTTTTGATAAAAGAGCACTCTTCTACTCTACTGTGTTTGCCTTAGGGCTAGAAAATTGAGCTTGCTCAGAACAAAAGAAATGTGCTTCCTACACACACGGGTCATATCTAGTTCAACTCTGCTTAGTAAACTGACAAGAACAGTAGCTTCTCTATGTGGAATACACTGTACTTGTTTGCAACTGGTAGGAGTGCCATTTGCACTGTGTATTGCAATGGCAGCTCAATCGTGACTTTCCTTACCACAAAACAACTCTTGCTCATAGGACCAGAAACTGCAAGTAATTCTACTCTGTTTATGAATGGGAAACGAACACAAGCTCGCCTTAAAAGAAACACACTCTGCTTTTGAGAAAAGAGCACTCTTCTACTCTACTGTGATTCCATATGTCCAGAACAGTGAGCTTGTTCAGAACAAAGAACTGTGCTTTTTGTACACAAGGGCCATATCTAGTTCAACTCTGCTTAGGAAACATACAAGAACAGTATTTTCTCTTCAGTCCAATACACTGTAAATGCTTGGGAAACAAACATTTGCTCGCCTTACAAGAAACAAACTCTGATTTGAGAAACGAGCACTCTTCTACTCTACTGTGATTCCATCGGGGCCAGAAGAGTGAGCTTGCTCAGAACAAAAAAACTGTGCCTCCTAAACACATGGGCCATATGTTGTTCAACACTCCTTAAGAAACTGACAAGAAGAGTAACTTCTCTTCAGTCCAATACACTGTACTTGTGGGAACAGATGCAAGTGCTTTTTGCACAGTGTATGACAATGGGAACACAATAGTGACTTTCCTTACAAGAAAACAACTCTTGTTCATAGGACCAAAGAATGCATGTGATTCAACTCCGTTTATGAATGGGAAACAAACACTACCTCACCTTACAAGAAACACACTCTGCTTTTGAGAAAAGAGCACTCATCTACTCTACTGTGATTTCTAGAGGGACAGAAAAGTGAGCTTGCTCAGAACAAAGAACTGTGCTTCCTACACACATGGGTCATATATAGTTCAACTGTCCTTAAAATACTGACAAGAAGAGTAGTTTCTCTTCAGTCCAATACACTCTACTTGCTGGGAACAGACGCGAGTGCAATATGCACTTTTTTTGGCAGTGGGAGCAAAAAGTGACTTTCCTTACCAGAAAACAAGTCTTGCTCATTGAACCAGAAACTGCATGTAATTCAACTCCGTTTATGAATGGGAAACAAACACTAGCTCACCTTACAATAAACACACTCTGCTTTTGAGAAAAGAGCACTGCTCTATTCTACTGTGTTTCAACAGGGCCAAAAGAGAGAGCTTGCTCAGAACAAAAGACCTGTGCTTTCTACATACATGACCATATCTTGTTCAACTCTGATTAAGAAACTTACAAGAACAGTAGCTTCTCTACAATCCAATACACTGTACTTGCTGGGAACAGACGCGAGTTGCAATTTGCGTTGTATATGGCAATGGGGGCAAAATAGTGTCTTTCCTTACCAGAAAACAACTCTTTCTCATAGGACAGAAACTGCATGTGATTCAACTCCATATATGAATGGGAAACAAACACTAGCTCGCCTTACAAGAAACACACTCTGCTTTTGAGAAAAGAGCACACTTCTACTCTACTATGTTTCCACAGGTCTAGAACTGTGAGCTTGCTCAGAGCAAAAGAACTGAGCTTCCTACACACAAGGACCATATCTACTTCAACTCTGCTTAAGAAACTGTCAAGAACAGTAGCTTTTTTTCAGTCCAATACACTGTACTTGCTGAGAACAGATGCCAGTGCTATTTGCACTGTGTATGGCAATGGGAGCATAATAGTGAATTTTCTTACCAGAAAGCAACTCTTGTGAGTAGGTCCAGAAAGATCATGTGATTCAACTCCGCTTATGAATGGGAAACAAACACTCACTCGTCTAACAATAACACACTCTGCTTTTGGGAAAAGAGCACTCATCTACTCTGTGTTTCCTACAGGGCCGGAAACGTGAGCTTGCTCAGAACAAAAGAAATGTGCCTCTTACGCACACGAGCCATTTCTAGTTCAACTTTGCTTAAAAAACTGACAAGAACTGTAGTTCTCTTCAGTCCAATACACTGTACTTTCTGGGAACTGACACGAGTGCTATTTGCACGGTGTATTGCAATGGTAGTGCAATAGTGACTTTCCTTACCAGAAAACAACTAATGCTCGTAGGACCAAAAACTGCATGTGATTCAACACCGTTAATGAATGGGAAACTAACACTAGCTCGCCTTACAAGAAACACACTCTGCTTTTGAGAAAAGAGCATTCTTCTACTCTACTGTTTTTTCTATAATGCCCAAAATGTGAGCTTGCTCAGAACAAAAGAACTGTGCTTCCTAAACACACGTGCCATATACAGTTTAACTCTGCTTTGGAAACTGACAAGAACATTAGCTTCTCTTCAGTCCAATACACTGGACTTGCTGGGAACAGACACGAGTGCTCTTTGCACTGTGTATGGTAATGAGAGCACATTAGTGACTTTCCTTACCAGAAAGCAATTCTTGCCCTTAGGACCAGAAACTGCATGTGATTCAACACAGTTTATTAATGGGAAACAAGCACTAGCTTGCCTCACACGAAACAGACTCTGCTCTTGAGAAAAGAGCACTCTTCAACTCCAGTGTGTTTCCTAAAGGGCACGAACTTTGAGCTTGCTCAGAACAAAAGAATTGTGCTTCCTAAACACACGGGCTATATACATGTACTAATCTGTTTAGAAAACTGACAAGAACAGTAGGTTCTCTTCAGTTCAAAACACTGTACTTGCTGGGAACAGACGTGAGTGCTCTTTGCAATTTTTATGGCAATGGGAGCGCAATAGTGACTTTCCTCACCAGAAAACAACTCTTACTCAGAGGACCAGAAACTGCATGTTATTCAAATCCATTTATGAATGGGAAACAAACACTACCTCGTCTTACAAGTAACACACTCTGCTTTTGAGAAAAGAGCACTCTTCTCCTCTACTGTGATTCCACAGGGCTAGAACAGTTAGCTTCCTCAGAACAAAAGAACTGTGCTTCCTACACACGGACCATATCTGATTAAGAAACTGAAAAGAACAGTAGCTTTTCTTCAGTCCAATACAATATACTTGCTGGGAACATACGCGAGTGCTATTTGCACTGTATATGGCAATGGGAACATAATAGTGACTTTCCTTACCAGTAAAAAACTCTTGCTCATTGGACCAGAAACTGCATGTGATTCAACTGCATTTATGAATGGGAAACAAACACTAGCTTCCCTTACAAGATACTCACTCTGATTTTGAGAAAAGAGCACTGTACTACTCTACTGTGTTTCTAATAGGGCCAGAAAATTGAGCTTGCTGAGAACAACTCTGCTTAGGAAACTAACAAAAACAGTAGCTTCTGTTCAGGCCAATACACTGAACTTGCTGGGAAAAGATGCGAGTGCTATTAGCCCTGCTCATGGTAATGGGATTGAAATAGTGACTTTCCTTACCAGAAAACAACTGTTGCTCATAGGACCAAGAACAGCATGTGAGTCAACTACGTTTATCAATGGGAAACAAACACTAGCTTGCCTTACAAGAAACACACTCTGCTTTTGAGAAAAGAGAACTCTTCTACTCTACTGTGTTTCCTATGGGGTCCGAACAGTGAGCTTCCTCAGAACAAAAGAACTGTGCTTCCTACATATACAGCCCATATCTAGTTCAACTCTGCTTAGGAAACTGACAAGAACAGTAGCTTCTCTTCAGAACAATACACTGTACTTGCTGGGAACACACAGGAGTGCTATTTGCACTGTGTATGGCAAAGGGAGCGAAATAGTGATTTTCCTTACCAGAAAACGACTCTTGCTCGTAGGACCAAAAACTTATGTGATTAAACTCCGTTTATCAAGTGGAAACCAACACTAGCTAGCCTTACAAAAAACACACTCTGCTTTTGAGAAAAGAGCACTCTTCTACTCTACTGTGTTTCTGTAGGTCCAGAACAGTTAGCTTGCTCAGAACAAAAGAACTGTGCTTCCTACACCCACGAGGCATATCTAGTTCAACTGTGCTTTGGAAACTGACAAGAAAAGTAGCTTCTCTTCAGTCCAATACACTGTACCTGCTGGGAACAGACACGAGTGCTATTTGCACTGTGTATGGCAAGGGGAATACAATAGTGACTTTCCTTTACAGAAAACAACTCTTGCACATAGGAACAGAAACTGCATGTGATTCAACTCCGTTTATGAATGGGAAACAAACACTAGGTCGCCTTTCATGAAACACACTCTGCTTTTGAGAAAAGAGCACTCTTCTACTCTAAAGTGTTTCCTATAGGGCCAGAATAGTGAGCTTGCTGTGAACAAAAGAACTGTGCTTCCTACAAACACGGATAATATCTAGCTAAACTCCACTTAGGAAACTAACAAGAACAATAGCTTCTCTTCAGGCCAATACAATATACTTGCTGGGAACAAGCGCGATTGCTATATGTACTGTGTATGGCAATGGGAGCACAATAGTGACTTTCCTTACAAGAAAACAACAATTGCACGTAAGACCAGAATCTGCATGTGATTCAACTCCGTTTATCAATGGGAAACAAACACTAGCTCGCCTTACAAGAATCACACTCTGCTTTTGAAGAAAGAGCACTCTACTACTCTACTGTGTTTCCTATAGAGCCAGAAGAGTTAGCTTGCTCGCGAACAAAAGAACTGTGTTTACTAAACACACGGCCCAATTCTAGTTCAACTCTGCTTAGGAAACTGACAAGAATAGTACCTTCTCTTCAGTCCAATACACTGTACTTGCTGGGAACAAGCGCGAGTGCTATATGCACTTTTTTTGGCAATGGTAGCACAATAGTGACTTTCCTTACCAGAAAACAACTCTTGCTTGTAGGACCAGAAACTGCATGGTATTCAACTCCGTTTATGAATGGGAAACAAACACTAGCTTGTAGCTTAAGTTTTCCTGCCTGGCCCACACCACAGTCAGGGCAAATCTCTCTTACCCGCCAGCCCCACAGCCTCTCAGACCCGACCAAGTAAACACAGAGACTTATGTTGCTTTCAAACTGTATGGCCGTGGCAGGCTTCTTGCTAACTGTTCCTATAGCTTAAATTAATCCATTTCCATTAATCTATGCCTTGCCACATGGCTCGTGGCTTACCGGCATCTTCACAAGCTGTTCCTCATCGTGGTGGCTGGCAGTGTCTCTCTGACTCAGCCTTCTACTTCCCAGCTTTATTCTCCTCCTTGCCCCGCCTATACTTCCTGCCTAGCCAATGGCCAATCAGTGTTTTATTGATTAATTAGCAACACATTTGCCATACATCCCACAGCACTTCCCCCCCTTTTTTTTTCAAAAAGGAAGGTTTTAACCTTAACAAAGTAAAATTACATATAATTTGGGAATTTGGGCGTAGCTTCTCTTACTATTTCCTGCTGGAAGGGGGCGCTGTATCTTATGGGGAAACAAAGAAAATTTTAGAATTATGGAATAGTCCATGAGGCTGTATCGTCTGAGCCAGATGCCTTCAAACCATTCTGGATGTTGGATCATCTGGGCCATGGTGTCATTGGAGACCTTCAGGGGGTCTTGGCTGGTCTAATCTGATGTATCTTAATCTGGAACAAATCCATAGCCTTTGGCTTTCTGTGGGAACAAAAGCAGAGACTCCTTTCCAAAGTAACATATCCTTATATCCAAATTTTGAAGTCAAGGTATCTTTAAAATATACATTTTGGCATAACTCAACAGCTTTTACAATCAAATGTTTTTCTGCAGTTAAAAATCCCAAAGACAACACAATCCAGATTCTCTGTGTAATATCCATTTTTACGTGGCTTATTTTTTATACTACCTTTACTGTCTCTTTAATGACTTTATTTTTTAAAACTATGTATTTGTTTCTATAACTCTATATATCACCTTTTTTTGTCTCTTTCAAGCCTACGTATCTTTTACACACATTGTAAACTATTACATCTGAATCTGTCTTATTGTGAATCTCTTGCCTTAAACTGCAGCAGCTGTGGCTGCTGGCTCCGCCCACCTCAGCTTCCCAACATGGCTACGTTTACCACCAGCTCTGGGAGCTATCGTGGGTCTATGCTTTTATCCAAGCAGCGTGTAGCCCAAAAACCTCTTTTTTTGTTTTGTACCTGCAAAGGCTAAATCCACCACGCAGCTTAATGTGCCACTTGCAGAGGCCTGATTCCTGCCATACTGCAGGTTGAGCACACACGCCAGGAACCCACCAGTAGCTGAAACCAGCAGCTGCCGCTCATTTGAGAGAGACAATTAGGAAGCTGTTTTTAGCTCCGTTTTAGAATCTTTTTTTCTCAGTTTTTAGGTGGAAACTCTTGCCACCACGTTGGACGACATTTGTAGGTAGAGTTTTCCTGCCTGGCCCACACCACAGTCAGGGCAAATCTCTCTTACCCGCCAGCCCCACAGCCTCCCAGACCCGACCAAGTAAACACAGAGACTTATGTTACTTTCAAACTGTATGGCCGTGGCAGGCTTCTTGCTAACTGTTCCTATAGCTTAAATTAATCCATTTCCATTAATCTATGCCTTGCCACATGGCTCGTGGCTTACCGGCATCTTCACAAGCTGTTCCTCATCGTGGTGGCTGGCAGTGTCTCTCTGACTCAGCCTTCCACTTCCCAGCTTTATTCTCCTCCTTGCCCCGCCTATATTTCCTGCCTAGCCAATGGCCAATCAGTGTTTTATTGATTAATTAGCAACACATTTGCCATACATCCCACAGCACTAGCTTGCCTTAAAAGAAGCACACTCTGCTTTTGAGAAAAGAGCAGTCTTCTTCTCTACTGTTTTTCCTATGGTGCCAGAACAGTGAGCTTGCTGAGAACAAAAGAACTGTGCTTCCTACAAACACGGGTAATATCTAGTTCAACTCTGCTTAGGAAACTAACAAGATCAGTAGCTTTTGTTCAGGCCAATATATTGCACTTGATGGGAACAGAAGCGAATGCTTTTTGCACTGTGTATGGAAAAGGGAGTGCAATAGTAACGTTCAATACAAGAAAACAACTCTAGCCCGTAGGAACAAAAACTGCATGTGATTCAACTCCATTTATGAATGGGAAACAAACACTAGCTCGCCTTATCAGAAACACACTCTGCTTTTGAGAAAAGAGCACTCTTCTACTGTACTGTGTTTCCATAGGGCCAGTACAGTGAGGTTGCTCAGATCAAAAGAACTGTGCTTCCTACACAGGGAACATATCTAGTTAAACTCTGCTTGGGGAACTGACAAGAACAGTGGCTTCTTTTCAGTCCAAGACACTGTCCATGCTGTGAACAGACGGGAAGGCTATTTGCACTGTGTATGACAATGGGAGCACTATAGTCACTTTCCTTACCAGAAAACAACTCTTGGTCATAGGAACAGAAACTGCATGTGATTCAACTCAGTTTATGAATGGGAAACAAACACTAGCTCACCTTTCAAGAAACACACTCTGCTTTTGAGAAAAGAGCATTCTTCTACTCTACTGTGTTTCCTAGAGGGCCCAAATTGTGTGCTTGAACAGAACAAAAGAACTGTGCTTCCTACAAACAAGTGCCATATACAGTTCAAGTCTGATTTGTAAACTTACAAGAATAGTAGATTCTCTTCAGTCCAATACACTGTAATTGCTGGGAACAGACGCCAATGCTATTTGAAATGTGCATGGCAATGGAAACACAACAGTGACTTTCCTTACCAGAAAGCAACTCTTGTGAATAGGACCAGAAACTGCATGTGATTCAACTTCATTGTAAATGGGAAAGAAGAACTAGGTCGCTTTACAGGAAACACACTCTGCTTTTGAGAAAAGAACACTCTTCCACTCTACTGTGTTTCCTAAAGGGCACGAACTTTGAGCTTGCTCAGAACAAAAGAATTGTGCTTCCTAAACACACAGGCAATATACATGTACAAATCCGTTTAGAAAACTGACAAGAACAGTAGGTTCTCATCAGTTCAAAACACTGTACTTGCTGGGAACATACGTGAGTGCTCTTTGCAATTTTTATGGCAATGGGAGCGCAATAGTGACTTTCCTCACTAGAAAACAACTCTTACTCAGAGGACCAGAAACTGCATGTGATTCAAATCCATTTATGAATGGGAAACAAATACTAACTCATCTTACAATTAACTAACTCAGCTTTTGAGAAGAGAGCACTTTTTCTACTCTACTGTGATTCCACAGGGCTAGAAGAGTTAGTTTCCTCAGAACAAAAGAACTGCGCTTCCTACACACGGACCATATCTAGTTTAACTCTGCATAAGAAACTGACAAGAATGAGTGTGTCCACATGGAGGTGTGCACACTGAACTGTTAGAATGATTGTGTCCCTGTGGAGGTGTGCACACTGAACTGTACGAATGATTGTGTCCACATGGAGGTGTGCACACTGAACTGTGAGAGTGACTGTGTCCACAAGGAGGTGTGCACACTGAAATGTTAGAATGAGTGTGTCTACATGGACGTGTGCACACTGAACTGTTAAAATGTGTCGACATGAAGGTGTGCACTCTCAACTGTTAGAATGAGCGTGTCCACATGGAGGTGTGCACACTGAACTGTTAGAATGACTGTGTCCACATGGAGGTGTGCACACTCAACTATTAGAATGATTTTGTCCACCTGGAGGTGTGCACACTGAACTGTTAGAATGAGTGTGTCCCTGTGGAGGTGTGCACACTGAACTATTAGAATGAGTGTGTCCACATGGAGGTGTGCACACTGAACTGTTAGAATGTGTCCACATGGAGGTGTGCACACTGAACTGTTAGAATGAGTGTGTCCACATGGAGGTGTGCACACAGAACTGTTAGAATGAGTGTGTCACCATGGAGGTGTTCACACTGAACTGTTAGAATGAGTGGGTCCACATGGAGGTGTGCACACTGAAATGTTTGAATGAGTGTGCCCACATGGAGGTGTGCACAATGAACTGTTAGAATGAGTGTGTCCACATGGAGGTGTGCACACTGAACTGTTAGAATGCGTGTGTCCACATGGAGGTGTGCACACTGAACTGTTAGAATGAGTCTGCCCACATGGAGGTGTGCACACTGAACTGTTAGAATGAGTGTGACCACATGGAGGTGTGCACACTGAACTGTTAGAATGATTGTGTCCCTGTGGACGTGTGCACACTGAACTGTTAGAATGACTGTTTCTGCATGGAGGTGTGCACACTGAAATGTTAGAATGACTGTGTCCACATGGAGGTGTGCATACTGAAATGTTAGAATGAGTGTGTCCACATTGAGGTGTGCACACTGACTTGTTAGAATGACTGTTTCTGCATGGAGGTGAGCACACTGAACGGTTAGAATGATTGTGTCCCTGTGGAGGTGTGCAAACTGAAATGTTAGAATGAGTGTGTCTACATTGAGGTGTGCACACTGACTTGTTAGAATGTGATGACAAGGAGGTGTGCACACTGAACTGTTAGAATGAGTGTGTCCACATGGAGGTGTGCACACTGAACTGTTAGAATGAGTGTGTTCCTGTGGAGGTGTGCACACTGAACTGTTAGAATGACTGTGTCCACATGGAGGTGTGCACACTCAACTATTACAATGATTGTGTCCACATGGAGGTGTGTACACTGAACTGTTAGATGAGTGTGTCCACATGGAGGTGTGCACACTGAACTGTTAGAATGCGTTTGTCCACATGGAGGTGTGCACACTGAACTGTTAGAATGAGTGTGTCCCTGTGGAGATGTGCACACTGAACTGTTAGAATGAGAGTGCCCACATGGGGGTGTGCACACTGAACTGTTAGAATGAGTGTGTCCACATGGAGGTGTGCACACTGAACTGTTAGAATGAGTGTGCCCACATGGAGGTGTGCACACTGAACTGTTAGAATGAGTGTGTCCACATGGAGGTGTGCACACTGAACTGTTAGAATTATTCTGTCCCTGTGGAGGTGTGCACACTGAACTGTTAGATTGACTCTGTCCCTGTTGAGGTATGCACTCGGAACTGTTAGAATGAGTGTGTCCACATAGAGGTGTGCACACTGAAATGTTAGAATGACTGTGTCCACATGTAGGTGTGCACACTGAACTGTTAGGATGATTGTGTCCCTGTGGATGTGTGCACACTGAAATGTTAGAATGAGTGTGTCTACATGGAGGTGTGCACACTGAACTGTTGAATGTGTCCACATGGTGGTGTGCACACTGAACTGTTGGAATGAGTGTGTCCACATGGAGGTGTGCACACTGAACTGTTAGAATGATTGTGTCCCTGTGGAGGTGTGCACACTGAACTGTTAGAATGATTGTGTCCACAGGGAGGTGTGCACACTGAACTATTATGATGATTGTGTCCACATGGAGGTGTGTACATTGAAATGTTAGAATGAGTGTGTCCATATGGATGTGTGCACACTGAAATGTTAGAATGAGTGTGTCTACATGGAGGTGTGCACACTGAACTGTTAGAATGTGTCTACACAGAGGTGTGCACACTGAACTGTTAGAATGTGTCGATATGGAGGTGTGCACACTGAACTGTTAGAATCAGTGTGTCCACATGGAGGTGTGCACACTGAACAGTTAGAATGTGTCGACAAGGAGGTGTGCACAATGAACTGTTAGAATGAGTGTGTCCCTGTGGAGGTGTGTACACTGAACTGTTAGAATGACTGTGTCCACATGGAGGTGTGCACACTCAACTATTAAAATGATTGTGTCCACATGGAGGTGTGCACACTGAACTGTTAGAATGAGTGTGTCCACATGTAGGTGTGCACACTGAACTGTTAGAATGAGTGTTTCCCTGTGGAGGTGTGCACACTGAAGTGTTAGAATGAGTGTGCCCACATGGAATTGTGCACACTGAACTGTTAGAATGAGTGTGTCCACATGGAGGTGTGTACATTGAACTGTTAGAATTATTGTGTCCCTGTGGAGGTGTGCACACTGAACTGTTAGCTTGACTGTGTCCCTGTTGAGGTATGCACTCTGAACTGTTAGAATGAGTGTGTCCACATAGAGGTGTGCACACTGAAATGTTAGAATGACTGTGTCCACATGTAGGTGTGCACACTGAACTGTTAGAATGATTGTGTCCCTGTGGATGTGTGCACACTGAAATGTTAGAATGAGTGTGTCTACATGGAGGTGTGCACACTGAACTGTTGAATGTGTCCACATGGTGGTGTGCACACTGAACTGTTGGAATGAGTGTGTCCACATGGAGGTGTGCACACTGAACTGTTAGAATGATTGTGTCCCTGTGGAGGTGTGCACACTGAACTGTTAGAATGATTGTGTCCACCAGGGAGGTGTGCACACTGAACTATTATGATGATTGTGTCCACATGGAGGTGTGTACACTGAAATGTTAGAATGAGTGTGTCCATATGGATGTGTGCACACTGAAATGTTAGAATGAGTGTGTCTACATGGAGGTGTGCACACTGATCTGTTAGAATGTGTCTACACAGAGGTGTGCACACTGAACTGTTAGAATGTGTCGACATGGAGGTGTGCACACTGAACTGTTAGAATCAGTGTGTCCACATGGAGGTGTGCACACTGAACTGTTAGAATGTGTCGACAAGGAGGTGTGCACACTGAACTGTTAGAATGAGTGTGTCCCTGTGGTGGTGTGCACACTGAACTGTTAGAATGGGTGTGTCCACATAGAGGTTTGAACACCGAACTGTTAGAATGACTGTGTCCACATGTAGGTGTGCACACTGAACTGTTAGAATGACTGTGTCTGCTTGGAGGTTTGCACACTGAACAGTTAGATTGATTGTTTCCCTGTGGATGTGTGCACACTGAACTGTTAGAATGAGTGTGTCTACATGGAGGTGTGCACACTGAACTGTTAGAATGTGTCCACATGGTGGTGTGCATACTGAACTGTTAGAATGAGTGTGTCCACATGTAGGTGTGCACACTGAACTGTTAGAATGAGTGTTTCCCTGTGGAGGTGTGCACACTGAACTGTTAGAATGAGTGTGCCCACATGGAGTTGTGCACACTGAACTGTTAGAATGAGTGTGTCCATATGGATGTGTGAACACTGAACTGTTAGAATGAGTGTGCCACATGGAGGTGTGCAAACTGAACTGTTAGCATGATTGTGTCCACATGGAGGTGTGCACACTGAACTGTTAGAATGATTGTGTACCTGTGGATGTGTGCACACTGAACTGTTAGAATGATTGTGTCCACAGGGAGGTGTGCACACTGACCTATTAGGATGATTGTGTCCACATGGAGGTGTTTACACTGAAATATTAGAATGACTGTGTCCACATGGACGTGTACACACTGAATTATTAGAATGATTGTGTCCACATGGGGGTGTGCACACTGAAATGTTAGAATGACTGTGTCCACATAGAGGTGTGCACACTGAACTGTTACAATGACTATGTCCACATGGAGGTGTGCACACTGAACTGTTAGAATGACTGTGTCTGCATGGAGGTGTGCACACTGAACTGTTAGAATGATTGTGTCCCTGTGGATGTGTGCACACTGAAATGTTGGAATGAGTGTGTCTACATGGAGGTGTGCACACTGAACTGTTAGAATGAGTGTGCACACATGGAGTTTTGCACAATGAACTGATAGAATGACTGTGTACACATGGTGGTGTGCACACTGAACTGTTAGAATGACTGTGTCCTTTTGGAGGTATGCACTCTGAACTGTTAGAATGAGTGTGTCCACATAGAGGTGTGGACACTGAACTGTTAGAATGACTGTGTCCACATGGATGTGTGCACACTGAACTGTTAGAATATGTGTGTCCACATGGAGGTGTGCACACTAAACTGTTAGAATGTGTCCACATGGAGGTGTGCACACTGAACTGTTAGAATGAGAGTGTCCAAATGTAGGTGTGCACACTGAACTGTTAGAATGAGTGTGTCCACATGGAGGTGTGCACACTCAACTATTACAATGATTGTGTCCACATGGAGGTGTGTACACTGAACTGTTAGATGAGTGTGTCCACATGGAGGTGTGCACACTGAACTGTTAGAATGCGTTTGTCCACATGGAGGTGTGCACACTGAACTGTTAGAATGAGTGTGTCCACATGGAGGTGTGCACACTGAACTGTTAGAATGAGTGTGTCCCTGTGGAGATGTGCACCCTGAACTGTTAGAATGAGAGTGCCCACATGGGGGTGTGCACACTGAACTGTTAGAATGAGTGTGTCCACATGGAGGTGTGCACACTGAACTGTTAGAATGAGTGTGCCCACATGGAGGTGTGCACACTGAACTGTTAGAATGAGTGTGTAAACATGGAGGTGTGCACACTGAACTGTTAGAATTATTGTGTCCCTGTGGAGGTGTGCACACTGAACTGTTAGATTGACTGTGTCCCTGTTGAGGTATGCACTCTGAACTGTTAGAATGAGTGTGTCCACATAGAGGTGTGCACACTGAAATGTTAGAATGACTGTGTCCACATGTAGGTGTGCACACTGAACTGTTAGGATGATTGTGTCCCTGTGGATGTGTGCACACTGAAATGTTAGAATGAGTGTGTCTACATGGAGGTGTGCACACTGAACTGTTGAATGTGTCCACATGGTGGTGTGCACACTGAACTGTTGGAATGAGTGTGTCCACATGGAGGTGTGCACACTGAACTGTTAGAATGATTGTGTCCCTGTGGAGGTGTGCACACTGAACTGTTAGAATGATTGTGTCCACAGGGAGGTGTGCACACTGAACTATTATGATGATTGTGTCCACATGGAGGTGTGTACACTGAAATGTTAGAATGAGTGTGTCCATATGGATGTGTGCACACTGAAATGTTAGAATGAGTGTGTCTACATGGAGGTGTGCACACTGAACTGTTAGAATGTGTCTACACAGAGGTGTGCACACTGAACTGTTAGAATGTGTCGACATGGAGGTGTGCACACTGAACTGTCAGAATCAGTGTGTCCACATGGAGGTGTGCACACTGAACTGTTAGAATGTGTCGACAAGGAGGTGTGCACAATGAACTGTTAGAATGAGTGTGTCCCTGTGGAGGTGTGTACACTGAACTGTTAGAATGACTGTGTCCACATGGAGGTGTGCACACTCAACTATTAAAATGATTGTGTCCACATGGAGGTGTGCACACTGAACTGTTAGAATGAGTGTGTCCACATGTAGGTGTGCACACTGAACTGTTAGAATGAGTGTTTCCCTGTGGAGGTGTGCACACTGAAGTGTTAGAATGAGTGTGCCCACATGGAGTTGTGCACACTGAACTGTTAGAATGAGTGTGTCCACATGGAGGTGTGTACATTGAACTGTTAGAATTATTGTGTCCCTGTGGAGGTGTGCACACTGAACTGTTAGCTTGACTGTGTCCCTGTTGAGGTATGCACTCTGAACTGTTAGAATGAGTGTGTCCACATAGAGGTGGGCACACTGAAATGTTAGAATGACTGTGTCCACATGTAGGTGTGCACACTGAACTGTTAGAATGATTGTGTCCCTGTGGATGTGTGCACACTGAAATGTTAGAATGAGTGTGTCTACATGGAGGTGTGCACACTGAACTGTTGAATGTGTCCACATGGTGGTGTGCACACTGAACTGTTGGAATGAGTGTGTCCACATGGAGGTGTGCACACTGAACTGTTAGAATGATTGTGTCCCTGTGGAGGTGTGCACACTGAACTGTTAGAATGATTGTGTCCACCAGGGAGGTGTGCACACTGAACTATTATGATGATTGTGTCCACATGGAGGTGTGTACACTGAAATGTTAGAATGAGTGTGTCCATATGGATGTGTGCACACTGAAATGTTAGAATGAGTGTGTCTACATGGAGGTGTGCACACTGATCTGTTAGAATGTGTCTACACAGAGGTGTGCACACTGAACTGTTAGAATGTGTCGACATGGAGGTGTGCACACTGAACTGTTAGAATCAGTGTGTCCACATGGAGGTGTGCACACTGAACTGTTAGAATGTGTCGACAAGGAGGTGTGCACACTGAACTGTTGGAATGAGTGTGTCCCTGTGGTGGTGTGCACACTGAACTGTTAGAATGGGTGTGTCCACATAGAGGTTTGCACACCGAACTGTTAGAATGACTGTGTCCACATGTAGGTGTGCACACTGAACTGTTAGAATGACTGTGTCTGCTTGGAGGTTTGCACACTGAACAGTTAGATTGATTGTTTCCCTGTGGATGTGTGCACACTGAACTGTTAGAATGAGTGTGTCTACATGGAGGTGTGCACACTGAACTGTTAGAATGTGTCCACATGGTGGTGTGCATACTGAACTGTTAGAATGAGTGTGTCCACATGTAGGTGTGCACACTGAACTGTTAGAATGAGTGTTTCCCTGTGGAGGTGTGCACACTGAACTGTTAGAATGAGTGTGCCCACATGGAGTTGTGCACACTGAACTGTTAGAATGAGTGTGTCCATATGGAGGTGTGAACACTGAACTGTTAGAATGAGTGTGCCACATGGAGGTGTGCAAACTGAACTGTTAGCATGATTGTGTCCACATGGAGGTGTGAACACTGAACTGTTAGAATGATTGTGTACCTGTGGAGGTGTGCACACTGAACTGTTAGAATGATTGTGTCCACAGGGAGGTGTGCACACTGAACTATTAGGATGATTGTGTCCACATGGAGGTGTTTACACTGAAATATTAGAATGACTGTGTCCACATGGACGTGTGCACACTGAACTATTAGAATGATTGTGTCCACATGGGGGTGTGCACACTGAAATGTTAGAATGACTGTGTCCACATAGAGGTGTGCACACTGAACTGTTACAATGACTATGTCCACATGGAGGTGTGCACACTGAACTGTTAGAATGACTGTGTCTGCATGGAGGTGTGCACACTGAACTGTTAGAATGATTGTGTCCCTGTGGATGTGTGCACACTGAAATGTTGGAATGAGTGTGTCTACATGGAGGTGTGCACACTGAACTGTTAGAATGAGTGTGCACACATGGAGTTTTGCACAATGAACTGTTAGAATGACTGTGTACACATGGTGGTGTGCACACTGAACTGTTAGAATGACTGTGTCCTTTTGGAGGTATGCACTCTGAACTGTTAGAATGAGTGTGTCCACATAGAGGTGTGGACACTGAACTGTTAGAATGACAGTGTCCACATGGATGTGTGCACACTGAACTGTTAGAATATGTGTGTCCACATGGAGGTGTGCACACTAAACTGTTAGAATGTGTCCACATGGAGGTGTGCACACTGAACTGTTAGAATGAGAGTGTCCAAATGTAGGTGTGCACACTGAACTGTTAGAATGAGTGTGCCCACATGGATGTTTGCACACTGAACTGTTAGAATGACAGTGTACAATGGTGGTGTGCACACTGAACTGTTAGAATGACTGTGTCCTTGTGGAGGTATGCACTCTGAACTGTTAGAATGAGTGTGTCCACATAGAGGTGTGCACACTGAACTGTTAGAATGCGTGTGTCCACATGGAGGTGTGCACACTGAACTGTTAGAATGAGTGTGTCCACATGGAGGTGTGCTCTCTGAACTGTTAGAATGAGTGTGTCCCTGTGGAGATGCGCACACTGAACTGTAAGAATGACTGTGTCTGCATGGAGGTGAGCACACTGAACTGTTAGAATGACTGTGTCCCTGTTGAGGTATGCACTCTGAACTGTTAGAATGAGTGTGCCACATGGAGGTGTGCACACTGAACTGTTAGAATGCGTGTGTCCACATGGAGGTGTGCACACTGAACTGTTAGAATGACTGTGTCTGCATGGAGGTGAGCACACTGAACTGTTAGAATGACTGTGTCCCTGTTGAGGTATGCACTCTGAACTGTTAGAATGAGTGTGCCACATGGAGGTGTGCACACTGAACTGTTAGAATGAGTGTGTCCACATGGAGGTGTGCACACTGAACTGTTAGAATGCGTGTGTCCACATGGAGGTGTGCACACTGAACTGTTAGAATGAGTGTGTCCACATGGAGGTGTGCACACTGAACTGTTAGAATGACTGTTTCAGCATGGAGGTGTGCACACTGAACTGTTAGAATGTTTGTGTCCCTGTGGAGGTGTGCACACTGAAATGTTAGAATGAGTGTGTCTACATTGAGTTGTGCACACTGAACTGTTAGAATGTGTCGACAAGGAGGTGTGCACAATGAACTGTTAGAATGAGTGTGTCCCTGTGGAGGTGTGTACACTGAACTGTTAGAATGACTGTGTCAACATGGAGGTGTGCACACTCAACTATTAAAATGATTGTGTCCACATGGAGGTGTGCACACTGAACTGTTAGAATGAGTGTGTCCACATGGAGGTGTGCACACTGAACTGTTAGAATGCGTGTGTTCACATGGAGGTGTGCACACTGAACTGTTAGAATGCGTGTGTCCACATGTAGGTGTGCACACTGAACTGTTAGAATGAGTGTGTCCACATGGAGGTGTGCACACTGAACTGTTAGAATGAGTGTGTCCCTGTGGAGATGCGCACACTGAACTGTAAGAATGAGAGTGCCCACAAGGAGGTGGGCACACTGAACTGTTAGAATGAGTGTGTCCACATGGAGGTGTACACACTGAACTGTCAGAATGAGTGTGCCCACATGGAGGTGTGCACACTGAACAGTTAGAATGACTGTGTCTACATTTAGGTGTGCACACTGAACTGTTAGAATGACTGTGTCCCTGTTGAAGTATGCACTCTGAACTGTTAGAATGAGTGTGTCCACATAGATGTGTGCACCCTGAACTGTTAGAATGAGTGTGTCCATATGGAGGTGTGCACACTGAACTGTTAGAATGACTGTGTCTACATGGAGGTGTGCACACTGAACTGTTAGAATGACTGTGTCTACATGGAGGTGTGCACACTGAACTGTTAGAATGATTGTGACCCTGTGGAGGTGTGCACACTGCACTGTTAGAATGAGTGTGTCCACATGGAGGTGTGCACACTGAACTGTTAGAATGACTGTGTCTACATGGAGGTGTGCACAATGAACTGTTAGAATGACTGTGTCCACATGGAGGTGTGCACACTGAACTGTTAGAATGACTGTTTAGCATGGAGGTATGCACACTGAACTGTTAGAATGATTGTGTCCCTGTGGAGGTGTGCACACTGAAATATTAGAATTAGTGTGTCTACATTGAGGTGAGCACACTGAACAGTTAGAATGTGTCGACAAGGAGGTGTGCACACTGAACTGTTAGAATGATTGTGTCCCTGTGGAGGTGTGCACACTGAAATGTTAGAATGAGCGTGTCTACATTGAGGTGTGCACACTGAACTGTTAGAATGTGTCGACAAGGAGGTGTGCACACTGAACTGTTAGAATGGGTGTGTCCACATGGAGGTGTGCACACTGAACTGTTAGAATGAGTGTGTCCCTGTGGAGGTGTGCACACTGAACTGTTAGAATGACTGTGTCCACATGGAGGTGTGCACACTCAACTATTAAAATGATTGTGTCCACATGGAGGTGTGCACACTGAACTGTTAAAATGAGTGTGTCCACATGGAGGTGTGCACACTGAACTGTTAGAATGAGTGTGTCCCTGTGGAGGTGTGCACACTGAACTGTTAGGATGAGTGTGCCCACATGGAGGTGTGCACACTGAACTGTTAGAATGAGTGTGTCCACTGGAGGTGTGCACACTTAACTGTTAGAATGAGTGTGTCCACATGGAGGTGTGCACACTGAAATGTTAGAATGAGTGTGTCCCTGTGGAGGTGTGCACACTGAAATGTTAGAATGAGTGTGTCCCCGTGGAGATGTGCACACTGAACTGTTAGAATGAGTGTGTTTACATGGAGGTGTGCACACTGAACTGTTACAATGAGTGTGTCCATATGGAGGTGTGCACACTGAACTGTTAGAATGACTGTGTCTACATGGAGGTGTGCACACTGAACTGTTAGAATGACTCTGTCTGCATGGAGGTGTGCACACTGAACTGTTAGAATGATTGTGACCCTGTGGAGGTGTGCACACTGCACTGTTAGAATGAGTGTGTCCACATGGAGGTGTGCACACTGAACTGTTAGAATGACTGTGTCTACATGGAGGTGTGCACAATGAACTGTTAGAATGACTGTGTCCACATGGAGGTGTGCACACTCAACTATTAGAATGATTATGTCCACATGGAGGTGTGCACACTGAACTATTAGAAAGAGTGTCTCCCTGTGGAGGTGTGCACACTGAAATGTTAGAATGAGTGTGTCCCCGTGGTTATGTGCACCCTGAACTGTTAGAATGAGTGTGTCCACATGGAGGTGTGCACACTGAACTGTTAGAATGAGTGTGTCCACATGGAGTTGTGCACACTGAGCTGTTAGAATGAGTGTGCCCTCGTGGAGTTGTTCACACTGAACTCTTAGAATGGTTGTGTCCACATGGAGGTGTGCACACTGAACTTTTAGTATGAGTGTGTCCCTGTGGAGCTGTGCAACACTGAACTGTTAGAATGAGGGTGCCCCTGTGGAGGTGTGCACACTGAACTATTACAATGAGTGTGTCCACATGGAGGTGTGCACACTGAACTGTTAGAATGAGTGTGTCCCTGTGGAGGTGTGCACACTGAACTGTTAGAATGACTGTGTCCACATGGAGGTGTGCACACTGAACTGTTAGAATGAGTGTGTCCACATGGAGGTGTGCACACTGAACTGTTAGAAAGAGTGTGTCCACTGGAGGTGTGCACACTGAACTGTTAGAATGATTGTGTCCACATGGAGGTGTGTGCACTGAACTATTAGGATGATTGTGTCCACATGGAGGTGTGCACACTGAGCTGTTAGAATTACTGTGTCCCTGTTGAGGTATGCACTCTGAACTGTTAGAATGAGTGTGTACAAATGGAGGTGTGCACACTGAACTATTAGAATGACTGTGTCTACATGGAGGTGTGCACACTGAACTGTTAGAATGACTGTGTCCCTGTTGAGGTATGCACCCTGAACTGTTAGAATGAGTGTGTCCATATGGAGGTGTGCACACTGAACTGTTAGAATGACTGTGTCTACATGGAGGTGTGCACACTGAACTGTTAGAATGACTGTGTCTACATGGAGGTGTGCACACTGAACTGTTAGAATGATTGTGACCCTGTGGAGGTGTGCACACTGCACTGTTAGAATGAGTGTGTCCACATGGAGGTGTGCACACTGAACTGTTAGAATGACTGTGTCTACATGGAGGTGTGCACAATGAACTGTTAGAATGACTGTGTCCACATGGAGGTGTGCACACTGAACTGTTAGAATGACTGTTTAGCATGGAGGTATGCACACGGAACTGTTAGAATGATTGTGTCCCTATGGAGGTGTGCACACTGAAATGTTAGAATGAGTGTGTCTACATTGGGGTGTGCACACTGAACTGTTAGAATGTGTCGACAAGGAGGTGTGCGCACTGAACTGTTAGAATGATTGTGTCCCTGTGGAGGTGTGCACACTGAAATGTTAGAATGAGTGTGTCTACATTGAGGTGTGCACACTGAACTGTTAGAATGTGTCGACAAGGAGGTGTGCACACTGAACTGTTAGAATGGGTGTGTCCACATGGAGGTGTGCACACTGAACTGTTAGAATGAGTGTGTCCCTGTGGAGGTGTGCACACTGAACTGTTAGAATGACTGTGTCCACATGGAGGTGTGCACACTCAACTATTAAAATGATTGTGTCCACATGGAGGTGTGCTCACTGAACTGTTAAAATGAGTGTGTCCACATGGAGGTGTGCACACTGAACTGTTAGAATGAGTGTTTCCCTGTGGAGGTGTGCACACTGAACTGTTAGAATGAGTGTGCCCACATGGAGTTGTGCACACTGAACTGTTAGAATGAGTGTGTCCACACGGAGATGTGAACACTGAACTGTTAGAATGAGTGTGCCACATGGAGGTGTGCACACTGAACTGTTAGCATGATTGTGTCCACATGGAGGTGTGCACACTGAACTGTTAGAATGACTGTGTACCTGTGGAGGTGTGCACACTGAAGTGTTAGAATGATTGTGTCCACAGGGAGGTGTGCACACTGAACTATTAGGATGATTGTGTCCACATGGAGGTGTGCACACTGAACTGTTAGAATGACTGTGTCCCTGTTGAAGTATGCACACTGAACTGTTAGAATGAGTGTGTCCACATAGAGGTGTGCACACTGAACTGTTAGAATGACTGTGTCCACATGGAGGTGTGCACACTGAACTGTTAGAATGACTGTGTCTGCATGGAGGTGTGCACACTGAACTGTTAGAATGATTGTGTCCCTTTGGATGTGTGCACACTGAAATGTTAGAATGAGTGTGTCTACATGGAGGTGTGCACACTGAACTGTTAGATTGAGTGTGCACACATGGAGGTTTGCACACTGAACTGTTAGAATGACTGTGTACACATGGTGGTGTGCACACTGAACTGTTAGAATGACTGTGTCCTTGTGGAGGTATGCACTCTGAACTGTTAGAATGAGTGTGTCCACATAGAGGTGTGGACACTGAACTGTTAGAATATGTGTGTCCACATGGAGGTGTGCACACTGAACTGTTAGAATGTGTCCACATGGAGGTGTGCACACTGAACTGTTAGAATGAGAGTGTCCAATTGTAGGTGTGCACACTGAACTGTTAGAATGAGTGTGTCCACATGGAGGTGTGCACACTGAACTGTTAGAATGAGTGTGTGCTTTTGGAGGTGTTCACAGTGAACTGTTACAATGAGTGTGCCCACATGGAGGTTTGCACAATGAACTGTTAGAATGAGTGTGTCCACATGGAGGTGTGCACACTGAACTGTTAGAATGCGTGTGTCCACATGGAGATGTGCACACTTAACTGTTAGAATGAGTGTGTCCACATGGAGGTGTGCACACTGAACTGTTAGAATGAGTGTGTCCACATGGAGTTGTGCACAATGAACTGTTAGAATGACTGTTTCAGCATGGAGGTGTGCACACTGAACTGTTAGAATGATTGTGTCCCTGTGGAGGTGTGCACACTGAAATGTTAGAATGAGTGTGTCTACATTGAGGTGTGCACACTGAACTGTTAGAATGTGTCGACAAGGAGGTGTGCACAATGAACTGTTAGAATGAGTGTGTCCCTGTGGAGGTGTGCACACTGAACTGTTAGAATGAGTGTGTCCCTGTGGAGGTGTGTACACTGAACTGTTAGAATGAGTGTGTCCACATGGACGTGTGCACACTGAACTGTTAGAATGCGTGTGTCCACATGGAGGTGTGCACACTGAACTGTTAGAATGAGTGTGTCCACATGGAGGTGTGCACACTGAACTGTTAGAATGAGTGTGTCCCTGTGGAGCTGTGCAACACTGAACTGTTAGAATGAGGGTGCCCCTGTGGAGGTGTGCACACTGAACTGTTACAATGTGTGTGTCCACATGGAGGTGTGCACACTGAACTGTTAGAATGAGTGTGTCCCTGTGGAGGTGTGCACACTGAACTGTTAGGATGAGTGTGCCCACATGGAGGTGTGCACACTGAACTGTTAAAATGAGTGTGTCCACATGGAGGTGTGCACACTGAACTGTTAGAATGAGTGTGTCCACTGGAGTTGTGCACACTGAACTGTTAGAATGAGTGTGTCCACATGGAGTTGTGCACACTGAAATGTTAGAATGAGTGTGTCCCTGTGGAGGTGTGCACACTGAAATGTTAGAATGAGTGTGTCCCCGTGGAGATGTGCACACTGAACTGTTAGAATGAGTGTGTTTACATGGAGGTGTGCACACTGAACTGTTACAATGAGTGTGTCCATATGGAGGTGTGCACACTGAACTGTTAGAATGACTGTGTCTACATGGAGGTGTGCACACTGAACTGTTAGAATGACTCTGTCTGCATGGAGGTGTGCACACTGAACTGTTAGAATGATTGTGACCCTGTGGAGGTGTGCACACTGCACTGTTAGAATGAGTGTGTCCACATGGAGGTGTGCACACTGAACTGTTAGAATGACTGTGTCTACATGGAGGTGTGCACAATGAACTGTTAGAATGACTGTGTCCACATGGAGGTGTGCACACTCAACTATTAGAATGATTATGTCCACATGGAGCTGTGCACACTGAACTATTAGAAAGAGTGTCTCCCTGTGGAGGTGTGCACACTGAAATGTTAGAATGAGTGTGTCCCCGTGGAGATGTGCACCCTGAACTGTTAGAATGAGTGTGTCCACATGGAGGTGTGCACACTGAACTGTTAGAATGAGTGTGTCCACATGGAGTTGTGCACACTGAGCTGTTAGAATGAGTGTGCCCTCGTGGAGTTGTTCACACTGAACTCTTAGAATGGTTGTGTCCACATGGAGGTGTGCACACTGAACTTTTAGTATGAGTGTGTCCCTGTGGAGCTGTGCAACACTGAACTGTTAGAATGAGGGTGCCCCTGTGGAGGTGTGCACACTGAACTATTACAATGAGTGTGTCCACATGGAGGTGTGCACACTGAACTGTTCGAATGAGTGTGTCCCTGTGGAGGTGTGCACACTGAACTGTTAGAATGACTGTGTCCACATGGAGGTGTGCACACTGAACTGTTAGAATGAGTGTGTCCACATGGAGGTGTGCACACTGAACTGTTAGAAAGAGTGTGTCCACTGGAGGTGTGCACACTGAACTGTTAGAATGAGTGTGTCCACATGGAGGTGTGCACACTGAACTGTTAGAATGAGTGTGTCCCTGTGGAGGTGTGCACACTGAACTGTTAGAATGATTGTGTCCACATGGAGGTGTGCGCACTGAACTATTAGGATGATTGTGTCCACATGGAGGTGTGCACACTGAGCTGTTAGAATGACTGTGTCCCTGTTGAGGTACGCACTCTGAACTGTTAGAATCAGTGTGTACCCATGGAAGTGTGCACACTGAACTATTAGAATGACTGTGTCTACATGGAGGTGTGCACACTGAACTGTTAGAATGACTGTGTCCCTGTTGAGGTATGCACCCTGAACTGTTAGAATGAGTATGTCCATATGGAGGTGTGCACACTGAACTGTTAGAATGACTGTGTCTACATGGAGGTGTGCACACTGAACTGTTAGAATGACTGTGTCTACATGGAGGTGTGCACACTGAACTGTTAGAATGATTGTGACCCTGTGGAGGTGTGCACACTGCACTGTTAGAATGAGTGTGTCCACATGGAGGTGTGCACACTGAACTGTTAGAATGACTGTGTCTACATGGAGGTGTGCACAATGAACTGTTAGAATGACTGTGTCCACATGGAGGTGTGCACACTGAACTGTTAGAATGACTGTTTAGCATGGAGGTATGCACACTGAACTGTTAGAATGATTGTGTCCTTGTGGAGGTGTGCACACTGAAATGTTAGAATGAGTGTGTCTACATTGAGGTGTGCACACTGAACTGTTAGAATGTGTCGACAAGGAGGTGTGCACACTGAACTGTTAGAATGATTGTGTCCCTGTGGAGGTGTGCACACTGAAATGTTAGAATGAGTGTGTCTACATTGAGGTGTGCACACTGAACTGTTAGAATGTGTCGACAAGGAGGTGTGCACACTGAACTGTTAGAATGGGTGTGTCCACATGGAGGTGTGCACACTGAACTGTTAGAATGAGTGTGTCCCTGTGGAGGTGTGCACACTGAACTGTTAGAATGACTGTGTCCACATGGAGGTGTGCACACTCAACTATTAAAATGATTGTGTCCACATGGAGGTGTGCACACTGAACTGTTAAAATGAGTGTGTCCACATGGAGGTGTGCACACTGAACTGTTAGAATGAGTGATTCCCTGTGGAGGTGTGCACACTGAACTGTTAGAAAGAGTGTGTCCACTGGAGGTGTGCACACTGAACTGTTAGAATGATTGTGTCCACATGGAGGTGTGTGCACTGAACTATTAGGATGATTGTGTCCACATGGAGGTGTGCACACTGAGCTGTTAGAATTACTGTGTCCCTGTTGAGGTATGCACTCTGAACTGTTAGAATGAGTGTGTACAAATGGAGGTGTGCACACTGAACTATTAGAATGACTGTGTCTACATGGAGGTGTGCACACTGAACTGTTAGAATGACTGTGTCCCTGTTGAGGTATGCACCCTGAACTGTTAGAATGAGTGTGTCCATATGGAGGTGTGCACACTGAACTGTTAGAATGACTGTGTCTACATGGAGGTGTGCACACTGAACTGTTAGAATGACTGTGTCTACATGGAGGTGTGCACACTGAACTGTTAGAATGATTGTGACCCTGTGGAGGTGTGCACACTGCACTGTTAGAATGAGTGTGTCCACATGGAGGTGTGCACACTGAACTGTTAGAATGACTGTGTCTACATGGAGGTGTGCACAATGAACTGTTAGAATGACTGTGTCCACATGGAGGTGTGCACACTGAACTGTTAGAATGACTGTTTAGCATGGAGGTATGCACACGGAACTGTTAGAATGATTGTGTCCCTATGGAGGTGTGCACACTGAAATGTTAGAATGAGTGTGTCTACATTGGGGTGTGCACACTGAACTGTTAGAATGTGTCGACAAGGAGGTGTGCGCACTGAACTGTTAGAATGATTGTGTCCCTGTGGAGGTGTGCACACTGAAATGTTAGAATGAGTGTGTCTACATTGAGGTGTGCACACTGAACTGTTAGAATGTGTCGACAAGGAGGTGTGCACACTGAACTGTTAGAATGGGTGTGTCCACATGGAGGTGTGCACACTGAACTGTTAGAATGAGTGTGTCCCTGTGGAGGTGTGCACACTGAACTGTTAGAATGACTGTGTCCACATGGAGGTGTGCACACTCAACTATTAAAATGATTGTGTCCACATGGAGGTGTGCTCACTGAACTGTTAAAATGAGTGTGTCCACTTGGAGGTGTGCACACTGAACTGTTAGAATGAGTGTTTCCCTGTGGAGGTGTGCACACTGAACTGTTAGAATGAGTGTGCCCACATGGAGTTGTGCACACTGAACTGTTAGAATGAGTGTGTCCACACGGAGATGTGAACACTGAACTGTTAGAATGAGTGTGCCACATGGAGGTGTGCACACTGAACTGTTAGCATGATTGTGTCCACATGGAGGTGTGCACACTGAACTGTTAGAATGACTGTGTACCTGTGGAGGTGTGCACACTGAAGTGTTAGAATGATTGTGTCCACAGGGAGGTGTGCACACTGAACTATTAGGATGATTGTGTCCACATGGAGGTGTGCACACTGAACTGTTAGAATGACTGTGTCCCTGTTGAAGTATGCACACTGAACTGTTAGAATGAGTGTGTCCACATAGAGGTGTGCACACTGAACTGTTAGAATGACTGTGTCCACATGGAGGTGTGCACACTGAACTGTTAGAATGACTGTGTCTGCATGGAGGTGTGCACACTGAACTGTTAGAATGATTGTGTCCCTTTGGATGTGTGCACACTGAAATGTTAGAATGAGTGTGTCTACATGGAGGTGTGCACACTGAACTGTTAGATTGAGTGTGCACACATGGAGGTTTGCACACTGAACTGTTAGAATGACTGTGTACACATGGTGGTGTGCACACTGAACTGTTAGAATGACTGTGTCCTTGTGGAGGTATGCACTCTGAACTGTTAGAATGAGTGTGTCCACATAGAGGTGTGGACACTGAACTGTTAGAATATGTGTGTCCACATGGAGGTGTGCACACTGAACTGTTAGAATGTGTCCACATGGAGGTGTGCACACTGAACTGTTAGAATGAGAGTGTCCAATTGTAGGTGTGCACACTGAACTGTTAGAATGAGTGTGTCCACATGGAGGTGTGCATACTGAACTGTTAGAATGAGTGTGTGCTTTTGGAGGTGTTCACAGTGAACTGTTACAATGAGTGTGCCCACATGGAGGTTTGCACAATGAACTGTTAGAATGAGTGTGTCCACATGGAGGTGTGCACACTGAACTGTTAGAATGCGTGTGTCCACATGGAGATGTGCACACTTAACTGTTAGAATGAGTGTGTCCACATGGAGGTGTGCACACTGAACTGTTAGAATGAGTGTGTCCACATGGAGTTGTGCACAATGAACTGTTAGAATGACTGTTTCAGCATGGAGGTGTGCACACTGAACTGTTAGAATGATTGTGTCCCTGTGGAGGTGTGCACACTGAAATGTTAGAATGAGTGTGTCTACATTGAGGTGTGCACACTGAACTGTTAGAATGTGTCGACAAGGAGGTGTGCACAATGAACTGTTAGAATGAGTGTGTCCCTGTGGAGGTGTGCACACTGAACTGTTAGAATGAGTGTGTCCCTGTGGAGGTGTGTACACTGAACTGTTAGAATGAGTGTGTCCACATGGACGTGTGCACACTGAACTGTTAGAATGCGTGTGTCCACATGGAGGTGTGCACACTGAACTGTTAGAATGAGTGTGTCCACATGGAGGTGTGCACACTGAACTGTTAGAATGAGTGTGTCCCTGTGGAGCTGTGCAACACTGAACTGTTAGAATGAGGGTGCCCCTGTGGAGGTGTGCACACTGAACTGTTACAATGTGTGTGTCCACATGGAGGTGTGCACACTGAACTGTTAGAATGAGTGTGTCCCTGTGGAGGTGTGCACACTGAACTGTTAGGATGAGTGTGCCCACATGGAGGTGTGCACACTGAACTGTTAAAATGAGTGTGTCCACATGGAGGTGTGCACACTGAACTGTTAGAATGAGTGTGTCCACTGGAGTTGTGCACACTGAACTGTTAGAATGAGTGTGTCCACATGGAGTTGTGCACACTGAAATGTTAGAATGAGTGTGTCCCTGTGGAGGTGTGCACACTGAAATGTTAGAATGAGTGTGTCCCCGTGGAGATGTGCACACTGAACTGTTAGAATGAGTGTGTTTACATGGAGGTGTGCACACTGAACTGTTACAATGAGTGTGTCCATATGGAGGTGTGCACACTGAACTGTTAGAATGACTGTGTCTACATGGAGGTGTGCACACTGAACTGTTAGAATGACTCTGTCTGCATGGAGGTGTGCACACTGAACTGTTAGAATGATTGTGACCCTGTGGAGGTGTGCACACTGCACTGTTAGAATGAGTGTGTCCACATGGAGGTGTGCACACTGAACTGTTAGAATGACTGTGTCTACATGGAGGTGTGCACAATGAACTGTTAGAATGACTGTGTCCACATGGAGGTGTGCACACTCAACTATTAGAATGATTATGTCCACATGGAGCTGTGCACACTGAACTATTAGAAAGAGTGTCTCCCTGTGGAGGTGTGCACACTGAAATGTTAGAATGAGTGTGTCCCCGTGGAGATGTGCACCCTGAACTGTTAGAATGAGTGTGTCCACATGGAGGTGTGCACACTGAACTGTTAGAATGAGTGTGTCCACATGGAGTTGTGCACACTGAGCTGTTAGAATGAGTGTGCCCTCGTGGAGTTGTTCACACTGAACTCTTAGAATGGTTGTGTCCACATGGAGGTGTGCACACTGAACTTTTAGTATGAGTGTGTCCCTGTGGAGCTGTGCAACACTGAACTGTTAGAATGAGGGTGCCCCTGTGGAGGTGTGCACACTGAACTATTACAATGAGTGTGTCCACATGGAGGTGTGCACACTGAACTGTTCGAATGAGTGTGTCCCTGTGGAGGTGTGCACACTGAACTGTTAGAATGACTGTGTCCACATGGAGGTGTGCACACTGAACTGTTAGAATGAGTGTGTCCACATGGAGGTGTGCACACTGAACTGTTAGAAAGAGTGTGTCCACTGGAGGTGTGCACACTGAACTGTTAGAATGAGTGTGTCCACATGGAGGTGTGCACACTGAACTGTTAGAATGAGTGTGTCCCTGTGGAGGTGTGCACACTGAACTGTTAGAATGATTGTGTCCACATGGAGGTGTGCGCACTGAACTATTAGGATGATTGTGTCCACATGGAGGTGTGCACACTGAGCTGTTAGAATGACTGTGTCCCTGTTGAGGTACGCACTCTGAACTGTTAGAATCAGTGTGTACCCATGGAAGTGTGCACACTGAACTATTAGAATGACTGTGTCTACATGGAGGTGTGCACACTGAACTGTTAGAATGACTGTGTCCCTGTTGAGGTATGCACCCTGAACTGTTAGAATGAGTGTGTCCATATGGAGGTGTGCACACTGAACTGTTAGAATGACTGTGTCTACATGGAGGTGTGCACACTGAACTGTTAGAATGACTGTGTCTACATGGAGGTGTGCACACTGAACTGTTAGAATGATTGTGACCCTGTGGAGGTGTGCACACTGCACTGTTAGAATGAGTGTGTCCACATGGAGGTGTGCACACTGAACTGTTAGAATGACTGTGTCTACATGGAGGTGTGCACAATGAACTGTTAGAATGACTGTGTCCACATGGAGGTGTGCACACTGAACTGTTAGAATGACTGTTTAGCATGGAGGTATGCACACTGAACTGTTAGAATGATTGTGTCCTTGTGGAGGTGTGCACACTGAAATGTTAGAATGAGTGTGTCTACATTGAGGTGTGCACACTGAACTGTTAGAATGTGTCGACAAGGAGGTGTGCACACTGAACTGTTAGAATGATTGTGTCCCTGTGGAGGTGTGCACACTGAAATGTTAGAATGAGTGTGTCTACATTGAGGTGTGCACACTGAACTGTTAGAATGTGTCGACAAGGAGGTGTGCACACTGAACTGTTAGAATGGGTGTGTCCACATGGAGGTGTGCACACTGAACTGTTAGAATGAGTGTGTCCCTGTGGAGGTGTGCACACTGAACTGTTAGAATGACTGTGTCCACATGGAGGTGTGCACACTCAACTATTAAAATGATTGTGTCCACATGGAGGTGTGCACACTGAACTGTTAAAATGAGTGTGTCCACATGGAGGTGTGCACACTGAACTGTTAGAATGAGTGATTCCCTGTGGAGGTGTGCACACTGAACTGTTAGAATGAGTGTGCCCACATGGAGTTGTGCACACTGAACTGTTAGAATGAGTGTGTCCACACGGAGATGTGAACACTGAACTGTTAGAATGAGTGTGCCACATGGAGGTGTGCACACTGAACTGTTAGCATGATTGTGTCCACATGGAGGTGTGCACACTGAACTGTTAGAATGACTGTGTACCTGTGGAGGTGTGCACACTGAACTGTTAGAATGATTGTGTCCTCAGGGAGGTGTGCACACTGAACTATTAGGATGATTGTGTCCACATGGAGGTGTGCACACTGAACTGTTAGAATGACTGTGTCCCTGTTGAAGTATGCACACTGAAATGTTAGAATGAGTGTGTCCACATAGAGGTGTGCACACTGAACTGTTAGAATGACTGTGTCCACATGGAGGTGTGCACACTGAACTGTTAGAATGACTGTGTCCTTGTGGAGGTATGCACTCTGAACTGTTAGAATGAGTGTGTCCACATAGAGGTGTGGACACTGAACTGTTAGAATATGTGTGTCCACATGGAGGTGTGCACACTGAACTGTTAGAATGTGTCCACATGGAGGTGTGCACACTGAACTGTTAGAATGAGAGTGTCTAATTGTAGGTGTGCACACTGAACTGTTAGAATGAGTGTGTCCACATGGAGGTGTGCACACTGAACTGTTAGAATGAGTGTGTGCTTTTGGAGGTGTTCACAGTGAACTGTTACAATGAGTGTGCCCACATGGAGGTTTGCACAATGAACTGTTAGAATGAGTGTGTCCACATGGAGGTGTGCACACTGAACTGTTAGAATGCGTGTGTCCACATGGAGATGTGCACACTTAACTGTTAGAATGAGTGTGTCCACATGGAGGTGTGCACACTGAACTGTTAGAATGAGTGTGTCCACATGGAGTTGTGCACAATGAAATGTTAGAATGACTGTTTCAGCATGGAGGTGTGCACACTGAACTGTTAGAATGATTGTGTCCCTGTGGAGGTGTGCACACTGAAATGTTAGAATGAGTGTGTCTACATTGAGGTGTGCACACTGAACTGTTAGAATGTGTCGACAAGGAGGTGTGCACAATGAACTGTTAGAATGAGTGTGTCCCTGTGGAGGTGTGCACACTGAACTGTTAGAATGAGTGTGTCCCTGTGGAGGTGTGTACACTGAACTGTTAGAATGATTGTGTCCACATGGACGTGTGCACACTGAACTGTTAGAATGCGTGTGTCCACATGGAGGTGTGCACACTGAACTGTTAGAATGCGTGTGTCCACATGGAGGTGTGCACACTGAACTGTTAGAATAAGTGTGTCCCTGTGGAGATGCGCACACTGAAGTGTAACAATGAGAGTGCCCACATGGAGGTGTGCACACTGAACTGTTATAATGAGTGTCTCCACATGGAGGTGTGCACACTGAACTGTCAGAATGAGTGTGCCCACATGGAGGTGTGCACACTGAACAGTTAGAATGACTGTGTCTACATGGAGGTGTGCACACTGAACTGTTAGAATGACTGTGTCTTCATGGAGGTGAGCAAACTGAACTGTTAGAATGACTGTGTCCCTGTTGAGGTATGCACTCTGAACTGTTAGAATGAGTGTGCCACATGGAGGTGTGCACACTGAACTGTTAGAATGAGTGTGTCCACATGGAGATGTGCACACTGAAATGTTAGAATGAGTGTGTCTACATTGAGGTGTGCACACTGAACTGTTAGAATGCGTCGACAAGGAGGTGTGCACACTGAACTGTTAGAATGGGTGTGTCCACATGGAGGTGTGCACACTGAACTGTTAGAATGTGTCCACATGGAGGTGTGCACACTGAACTGTTAGAATGAGAGTGTCCAATTGTAGGTGTGCACACTGAACTGTTAGAATGAGTGTGTCCACATGGAGGTGTGCACACTGAACTGTTAGAATGAGTGTGTGCTTTTGGAGGTGTTCACAGTGAACTGTTACAATGAGTGTGCCCACATGGAGGTTTGCACAATGAACTGTTAGAATGAGTGTGTCCACATGGAGGTGTGCACACTGAACTGTTAGAATGCGTGTGTCCACATGGAGATGTGCACACTTAACTGTTAGAATGAGTGTGTCCACATGGAGGTGTGCACACTGAACTGTTAGAATGAGTGTGTCCACATGGAGTTGTGCACAATGAACTGTTAGAATGACTGTTTCAGCATGGAGGTGTGCACACTGAACTGTTAGAATGATTGTGTCCCTGTGGAGGTGTGCACACTGAAATGTTAGAATGAGTGTGTCTACATTGAGGTGTGCACACTGAACTGTTAGAATGTGTCGACAAGGAGGTGTGCACACTGAACTGTTAGAATGAGTGTGTCCCTGTGGAGGTGTGCACACTGAACTGTTAGAATGAGTGTGTCCCTGTGGAGGTGTGTACACTGAACTGTTAGAATGAGTGTGTCCACATGGACGTGTGCACACTGAACTGTTAGAATGCGTGTGTCCACATGGAGGTGTGCACACTGAACTGTTAGAATGAGTGTGTCCACATGGAGGTGTGCACACTGAACTGTTAGAATAAGTGTGTCCCTGTGGAGATGCGCACCCTGAAGTGTAACAATGAGAGTGCCCACATGCAGGTGTGCACACTGAACTGTTATAATGAGTGTCTCCACATGGAGGTGTGCACACTGAACTGTCAGAATGAGTGTGCCCACATGGAGGTGTGCACACTGAACAGTTAGAATGACTGTGTCTACATGGAGGTGTGCACACTGAACTGTTAGAATTACTGTGTCTTCATGGAGATGAGCAAATTGAACTGTTAGAATGACTGTGTCCCTGTTGAGGTATGCACTCTTAACTGTTAGAATGAGTGTGCCACATGGAGGTGTGCACACTGAACTGTTAGAATGAGTGTGTCCACATGGAGATGTGCACACTGAAATGTTAGAATGTGTGTGTCTACATTGAGGTGTGCACACTGAACTGTTAGAATGAGTGTTTCCCTGTGGAGGTGTGCGCACTGAACTGTTAGAATGACTGTGTCCACATGGAGGTGTGCACACTCAACTATTAAAATGATTGTGTCCACATGGAGGTGTGCACACTGAACTGTTAGAATGATTGTGTCCTTGTGGAGGTGTGCACACTGAAATGTTAGAATGAGTGTGTCTACATTGAGGTGTGCACACTGAACTGTTAGAATGTGTCGACAAGGAGGTGTGCACACTGAACTGTTAGAATGATTGTGTCCCTGTGGAGGTGTGCACACTGAAATGTTAGAATGAGTGTGTCTACATTGAGGTGTGCACACTGAACTGTTAGAATGTGTCGACAAGGAGGTGTGCACACTGAACTGTTAGAATGGGTGTGTCCAAATGGAGGTGTGCACACTGAACTGTTAGAATGAGTGTGTCCCTGTGGAGGTGTGCACACTGAACTGTTAGAATGACTGTGTCCACATGGAGGTGTGCACACTCAACTATTAAAATGATTGTGTCCACATGGAGGTGTGCACACTGAACTGTTAAAATGAGTGTGTCCACATGGAGGTGTGCACACTGAACTGTTAGAATGAGTGATTCCCTGTGGAGGTGTGCACACTGAACTGTTAGAATGAGTGTGCCCACATGGAGTTGTGCACACTGAACTGTTAGAATGAGTGTGTCCACACGGAGATGTGAACACTGAACTGTTAGAATGAGTGTGCCACAATTAGGTGTGCACACTGAACTGTTAGCATGATTGTGTCCACATGGAGGTGTGCACACTGAACTGTTAGAATGACTGTGTACCTGTGGAGGTGTGCACACTGAACTGTTAGAATGATTGTGTCCACAGGGAGGTGTGCACACTGAACTATTAGGATGATTGTGTCCACATGGAGGTGTGCACACTGAACTGTTAGAATGACTGTGTCCCTGTTGAAGTATGCACACTGAAATGTTAGAATGAGTGTGTCCACATAGAGGTGTGCACACTGAACTGTTAGAATGACTGTGTCCACATGGAGGTGTGCACACTGAACTGTTAGAATGACTGTGTCCTTGTGGAGGTATGCACTCTGAACTGTTAGAATGAGTGTGTCCACATAGAGGTGTGGACACTGAACTGTTAGAATATGTGTGTCCACATGGAGGTGTGCACACTGAACTGTTAGAATGTGTCCACATGGAGGTGTGCACACTGAACTGTTAGAATGAGAGTGTCTAATTGTAGGTGTGCACACTGAACTGTTAGAATGAGTGTGTCCACATGGAGGTGTGCACACTGAACTGTTAGAATGAGTGTGTGCTTTTGGAGGTGTTCACAGTGAACTGTTACAATGAGTGTGCCCACATGGAGGTTTGCACAATGAACTGTTAGAATGAGTGTGTCCACATGGAGTTGTGCACACTGAACTGTTAGAATGCGTGTGTCCACATGGAGATGTGCACACTTAACTGTTAGAATGAGTGTGTCCACATGGAGGTGTGCACACTGAACTGTTAGAATGAGTGTGTCCACATGGAGTTGTGCACAATGAAATGTTAGAATGACTGTTTCAGCATGGAGGTGTGCACACTGAACTGTTAGAATGATTGTGTCCCTGTGGAGGTGTGCACACTGAAATGTTAGAATGAGTGTGTCTACATTGAGGTGTGCACACTGAACTGTTAGAATGTGTCGACAAGGAGGTGTGCACAATGAACTGTTAGAATGAGTGTGTCCCTGTGGAGGTGTGCACACTGAACTGTTAGAATGAGTGTGTCCCTGTGGAGGTGTGTACACTGAACTGTTAGAATGATTGTGTCCACATGGACGTGTGCACACTGAACTGTTAGAATGCGTGTGTCCACATGGAGGTGTGCACACTGAACTGTTAGAATGCGTGTGTCCACATGGAGGTGTGCACACTGAACTGTTAGAATAAGTGTGTCCCTGTGGAGATGCGCACACTGAAGTGTAACAATGAGAGTGCCCACATGGAGGTGTGCACACTGAACTGTTATAATGAGTGTCTCCACATGGAGGTGTGCACACTGAACTGTCAGAATGAGTGTGCCCACATGGAGGTGTGCACACTGAACAGTTAGAATGACTGTGTCTACATGGAGGTGTGCACACTGAACTGTTAGAATGACTGTGTCTTCATGGAGGTGAGCAAACTGAACTGTTAGAATGACTGTGTCCCTGTTGAGGTATGCACTCTGAACTGTTAGAATGAGTGTGCCACATGGAGGTGTGCACACTGAACTGTTAGAATGAGTGTGTCCACATGGAGATGTGCACACTGAAATGTTAGAATGAGTGTGTCTACATTGAGGTGTGCACACTGAACTGTTAGAATGTGTCGACAAGGAGGTGTGCACACTGAACTGTTAGAATGGGTGTGTCCACATGGAGGTGTGCACACTGAACTGTTAGAATGTGTCCACATGGAGGTGTGCACACTGAACTGTTAGAATGAGAGTGTCCAATTGTAGGTGTGCACACTGAACTGTTAGAATGAGTGTGTCCACATGGAGGTGTGCACACTGAACTGTTAGAATGAGTGTGTGCTTTTGGAGGTGTTCACAGTGAACTGTTACAATGAGTGTGCCCACATGGAGGTTTGCACAATGAACTGTTAGAATGAGTGTGTCCACATGGAGGTGTGCACACTGAACTGTTAGAATGCGTGTGTCCACATGGAGATGTGCACACTTAACTGTTAGAATGAGTGTGTCCACATGGAGGTGTGCACACTGAACTGTTAGAATGAGTGTGTCCACATGGAGTTGTGCACAATGAACTGTTAGAATGACTGTTTCAGCATGGAGGTGTGCACACTGAACTGTTAGAATGATTGTGTCCCTGTGGAGGTGTGCACACTGAAATGTTAGAATGAGTGTGTCTACATTGAGGTGTGCACACTGAACTGTTAGAATGTGTCGACAAGGAGGTGTGCACACTGAACTCTTAGAATGAGTGTGTCCCTGTGGAGGTGTGCACACTGAACTGTTAGAATGAGTGTGTCCCTGTGGAGGTGTGTACACTGAACTGTTAGAATGAGTGTGTCCACATGGACGTGTGCACACTGAACTGTTAGAATGCGTGTGTCCACATGGAGGTGTGCACACTGAACTGTTAGAATGAGTGTGTCCACATGGAGGTGTGCACACTGAACTGTTAGAATAAGTGTGTCCCTGTGGAGATGCGCACCCTGAAGTGTAACAATGAGAGTGCCCACATGCAGGTGTGCACACTGAACTGTTATAATGAGTGTCTCCACATGGAGGTGTGCACACTGAACTGTCAGAATGAGTGTGCCCACATGGAGGTGTGCACACTGAACAGTTAGAATGACTGTGTCTACATGGAGGTGTGCACACTGAACTGTTAGAATTACTGTGTCTTCATGGAGATGAGCAAATTGAACTGTTAGAATGACTGTGTCCCTGTTGAGGTATGCACTCTTAACTGTTAGAATGAGTGTGCCACATGGAGGTGTGCACACTGAACTGTTAGAATGAGTGTGTCCACATGGAGATGTGCACACTGAAATGTTAGAATGTGTGTGTCTACATTGAGGTGTGCACACTGAACTGTTAGAATGAGTGTTTCCCTGTGGAGGTGTGCGCACTGAACTGTTAGAATGACTGTGTCCACATGGAGGTGTGCACACTCAACTATTAAAATGATTGTGTCCACATGGAGGTGTGCACACTGAACTGTTAAAATGAGTGTGTCCACATGGAGGTGTGCACACTGAACTGTTAGAATGAGTGTTTCCCTGTGGAGGTGTGCACACTGAACTGTTAGAATGAGTGTGCCCACATGGAGTTGTGCACACTGAACTGTTAGAATGAGTGTGTCCACACGGAGATGTGAACACTGAACTGTTAGAATGAGTGTGCCACATGGAGGTGTGCACACTGAACTGTTAGCATGATTGTGTCCACATGGAGGTGTGCACACTGAACTGTTAGAATGATTGTGTACCTGTGGAGGTGTGCACACTGAACTGTTAGAATGATTGTGTCCACAGGGAGGTGTGCACACTGAACTATTAGGATGATTGTGTCCACAAGAAGGGGTGCACACTGAACTGTTAGAATGACTGTGTCCCTGTTGAAGTATGCACACTGAACTGTTAGAATGAGTGTGTCCACATAGAGGTGTGCACACTGAACTGTTAGAATGACTGTGTCCACATGGAGGTGTGCACACTGAACTGTTAGAATAACTTTGTCTGCATGGAGGTGTGCACACTGAACTGTTAGAATGATTGTGTCCCTGTGGATGATTGCACACTGAAATGTTAGAATGAGTGTGTCTACATGGAGGTGTGCACACTGAACTGTTAGATTGAGTGTGCACACATGGAGGTTTGCACACTGAACTGTTAGAATGACTGTGTACACATGGTGGTGTGCACACTGAACTGTTAGAATGACTGTGACCTTGTGGAGGTATGCACTCTGAACTGTAAGAATGAGTGTGTCCACATAGAGGTGTGGACACTGAACTGTTAGAATATGTGTGTCCACATGGAGGTGTGCACACTGAACTGTAAGAATGTGTCCACATGAAGGTGTGCACACTGAACTGTTAGAATGAGAGTGTCCAAATGTAGGTGTGCACACTGAACTATTAGAATGAGTGTGTCCACATGGAGGTGTGCACACTGAACTGTTAGAATGAGTGTGTGCTTTTGGAGGTGTTCACAGTGAACTGTTAGAATGAGTGTGCCCACATGGAGGTTTGCACACTGAACTGTTAGAATGAGTGTGTCCACATGGAGGTGTGCACACTGAACTGTTAGAATGCGTGTGTCCACATGGAGGTGTGCACACTTAACTGTTAGAATGAGTGTGTCCACATGGAGGTGTGCACACTGAACTGTTAGAATTAGTGTGTCCACATGGAGGTGTGCACAATGAACTGTTAGAATGACTGTTTCAGCATGGAGGTGTGCACACTGAACTGTTAGAATGATTGTGTCCCTGTGGAGGTGTGCACACTGAAATGTTAGAATGAGTGTGTCTACATTGAGGTGTGCACACTGAACTGTTAGAATGTGTCGACAAGGAGGTGTGCACAATGAACTGTTAGAATGAGTGTGTCCCTGTGGAGGTGTGCACACTGAACTGTTAGAATGAGTGTATCCCTGTGGAGGTGTGTACACTGAACTGTTAGAATGACTGTGTCCTCATGGAGGTGTGCACACTCAACTATTAAAATGATTGTGTCCACATGGAGGTGTGCACACTGAACTGTTAGAATGACTGTGTCCCTGTTGAAGTATGCACACTGAACTGTTAGAATGAGTGTGTCCACATAGAGGTGTGCACACTGAACTGTTAGAATGACTGTGTCCACATAAAGGTGTGCACACTGAACTGTTAGAATGACTGTGTCTGTATGGAGGTGTGCACACTGAACGGTTAGAATGATTGTGTCCCTGTGGATGTGTGCACAATGAAATGTTAAAATGAGTGTGTCTACATGGAGGTGTGCACACTGAACTGTTAGAATGAGTGTGCACACATGGAGGTTTGCACACTGAACTGTTAGAATGACTGTGTACACATGGTGGTGTGCACACTGAACTGTTAGAATGACTGTGTCCTTGTGGATGTATGCACTCTGAACTGTTAGAATGAGTGTGTCCACATAGAGGTGTGGACACTGAACTGTTAGAATGACTGTGTCCACATGGAGGTGTGCACACTGAACTGTTAGAATATGTGTGTCCACATGGAGGTGTGCACACTGAACTGTTAGAAAGTGTCCACATGGAGGTGTGCACACTGAACTGTTAGAATGAGAGTGTCCAAATGTAGGTGTGCACACTGAACTGTTAGAATGAGTGTGTCCACATGGAGGTGTGCACACTGGACTGTTAGAATGAGTGTGTGCTTTTGGAGGTGTGCACAGTGAACTGTTAGAATGAGTGTGCCCACATGGAGGTTTGCACACTGAACTGTTAGAATGAGTGTGTCCACATGGAGGTGTGCACACTGAACTGTTAGAATGCATGTGTCCACATGGAGGTGTGCACACTTAACTGTTAGAATGAGTGTGTCCACATGGAGGTGTACACACTGAACTGTTAGAATGAGTGTGTCCCTGTGGAGATGCGCACACTGAACAGTTAGAATGAGAGTGCCCACACGGAGGTGTGCGCACTGAACTGTTAGAATGACTGTGTCCTTGTGGAGGTGTGCACACTGAACTGTTAGAATGATTGTGTCCACATGGAGGTGTGCAAACTGAACTGTTAGAATTAGTGTGTCCCTGTGGAGGTGTGCACACTGAACTGTTAGAATGATTGTGTCCACATGGAGGTGTGCACACTGAACTGTTAGAATGAGTGTGTCCACATGGAGGTGTGCACTCTGAACTGTTAGAATGAGTGTGTCCCTGTTGAAGTATGCACACTGAAATGTTAGAATGAGTGTGTCCACATAGAGGTGTGCACACTGAACTGTTAGAATGACTGTGTCCACATGGAGGTGTGCACACTGAACTGTTAGAATGACTGTGTCTGCATGGAGGTGTGCACACTGAACTGTTAGAATGATTGTGTCCCTGTGGATGTGTGCACACTGAAATGTTAGAATGAGTGTGTCTACATGGAGGTGTGCACACTGAACTGTTAGATTGAGTGTGCACACATGGAGGTTTGCACACTGAACTGTTAGAATGACTGTGTAAACATGGTGGTGTGCACACTGAACTGTTAGAAAGACTGTGTCCTTGTGGAGGTATGCACTCTGAACTGTTAGAATGAGTGTGTCCACATAGAGGTGTGGACACTGAACTGTTAGAATATGTGTGTCCACATGGAGGTGTGCACACTGAACTGTTAGAATGTGTCAACATGGAGGTGTGCACACTGAACTGTTAGAATGAGAGTGTCCAATTGTAGGTGTGCACACTGAACTGTTAGAATGAGTGTGTCCACATGGAGGTGTGCACACTGAACTGTTAGAATGAGTGTGTGCTTTTGGAGGTGTTCACAGTGAACTGTTACAATGAGTGTGCCCACATGGAGGTTTGCACACTGAACTGTTAGAATGAGTGTGTCCACATGGAGGTGTGCACACTGAACTGTTAGAATGCGTGTGTCCACATGGAGATGTGCACACTTAACTGTTAGAATGAGTGTGTCCACATGGAGGTGTGCACACTGAACTGTTAGAATGAGTGTGTCCACATGGAGTTGTGCACAATGAACTGTTAGAATGACTGTTTCAGCATGGAGGTGTGCACACTGAACTGTTAGAATGATTGTGTCCCTGTGGAGGTGTGCACACTGAAATGTTAGAATGAGTGTGTCTACATTGAGGTGTGCACACTGAACTGTTAGAATGTGTCGACAAGGAGGTGTGCACAATGAACTGTTAGAATGAGTGTGTCCCTGTGGAGGTGTGCACACTGAACTGTTAGAATGAGTGTGTCCCTGTGGAGGTGTGTACACTGAACTGTTAGAATGATTGTGTCCACATGGACGTGTGCACACTGAACTGTTAGAATGCGTGTGTCCACATGGAGGTGTGCACACTGAACTGTTAGAATGCGTGTGTCCACATGGAGGTGTGCACACTGAACTGTTAGAATAAGTGTGTCCCTGTGGAGATGCGCACACTGAAGTGTAACAATGAGAGTGCCCACATGGAGGTGTGCACACTGAACTGTTATAATGAGTGTCTCCACATGGAGGTGTGCACACTGAACTGTCAGAATGAGTGTGCCCACATGGAGGTGTGCACACTGAACAGTTAGAATGACTGTGTCTACATGGAGGTGTGCACACTGAACTGTTAGAATGACTGTGTCTTCATGGAGGTGAGCAAACTGAACTGTTAGAATGACTGTGTCCCTGTTGAGGTATGCACTTTGAACTGTTAGAATGAGTGTGCCACATGGAGGTGTGCACACTGAACTGTTAGAATGAGTGTGTCCACATGGAGATGTGCACACTGAAATGTTAGAATGAGTGTGTCTACATTGAGGTGTGCACACTGAACTGTTAGAATGTGTCGACAAGGAGGTGTGCACACTGAACTGTTAGAATGGGTGTGTCCACATGGAGGTGTGCACACTGAACTGTTAGAATGTGTCCACATGGAGGTGTGCACACTGAACTGTTAGAATGAGAGTGTCCAATTGTAGGTGTGCACACTGAACTGTTAGAATGAGTGTGTCCACATGGAGGTGTGCACACTGAACTGTTAGAATGAGTGTGTGCTTTTGGAGGTGTTCACAGTGAACTGTTACAATGAGTGTGCCCACATGGAGGTTTGCACAATGAACTGTTAGAATGAGTGTGTCCACATGGAGGTGTGCACACTGAACTGTTAGAATGCGTGTGTCCACATGGAGATGTGCACACTTAACTGTTAGAATGAGTGTGTCCACATGGAGGTGTGCACACTGAACTGTTAGAATGAGTGTGTCCACATGGAGTTGTGCACAATGAACTGTTAGAATGACTGTTTCAGCATGGAGGTGTGCACACTGAACTGTTAGAATGATTGTGTCCCTGTGGAGGTGTGCACACTGAAATGTTAGAATGAGTGTGTCTACATTGAGGTGTGCACACTGAACTGTTAGAATGTGTCGACAAGGAGGTGTGCACAATGAACTGTTAGAATGAGTGTGTCCCTGTGGAGGTGTGCACACTGAACTGTTAGAATGAGTGTGTCCCTGTGGAGGTGTGTACACTGAACTGTTAGAATGAGTGTGTCCACATGGACGTGTGCACACTGAACTGTTAGAATGCGTGTGTCCACATGGAGGTGTGCACACTGAACTGTTAGAATGAGTGTGTCCACATGGAGGTGTGCACACTGAACTGTTAGAATAAGTGTGTCCCTGTGGAGATGCGCACCCTGAAGTGTAACAATGAGAGTGCCCACATGCAGGTGTGCACACTGAACTGTTATAATGAGTGTCTCCACATGGAGGTGTGCACACTGAACTGTCAGAATGAGTGTGCCCACATGGAGGTGTGCACACTGAACAGTTAGAATGACTGTGTCTACATGGAGGTGTGCACACTGAACTGTTAGAATTACTGTGTCTTCATGGAGATGAGCAAATTGAACTGTTAGAATGACTGTGTCCCTGTTGAGGTATGCACTCTGAACTGTTAGAATGAGTGTGCCACATGGAGGTGTGCACACTGAACTGTTAGAATGAGTGTGTCCACATGGAGATGTGCACACTGAAATGTTAGAATGTGTGTGTCTACATTGAGGTGTGCACACTGAACTGTTAGAATGAGTGTTTCCCTGTGGAGGTGTGCGCACTGAACTGTTAGAATGACTGTGTCCACATGGAGGTGTGCACACTCAACTATTAAAATGATTGTGTCCACATGGAGGTGTGGACACTGAACTGTTAAAATGAGTGTGTCCACATGGAGGTGTGCACACTGAACTGTTAGAATGAGTGTTTCCCTGTGGAGGTGTGCACACTGAACTGTTAGAATGAGTGTGCCCACATGGAGTTGTGCACACTGAACTGTTAGAATGAGTGTGTCCACACGGAGATGTGAACACTGAACTGTTAGAATGAGTGTGCCACATGGAGGTGTGCACACTGAACTGTTAGCATGATTGTGTCCACATGGAGGTGTGCACACTGAACTGTTAGAATGATTGTGTACCTGTGGAGGTGTGCACACTGAACTGTTAGAATGATTGTGTCCACAGGGAGGTGTGCACACTGAACTATTAGGATGATTGTGTCCACAAGGAGGTGTGCACACTGAACTGTTAGAATGACTGTGTCCCTGTTGAAGTATGCACACTGAACTGTTAGAATGAGTGTGTCCATATAGAGGTGTGCACACTGAACTGTTAGAATGACTGTGTCCACATGGAGGTGTGCACACTGAACTGTTAGAATAACTTTGTCTGCATGGAGGTGTGCACACTGAACTGTTAGAATGATTGTGTCCCTGTGGATGATTGCACACTGAAATGTTAGAATGAGTGTGTCTACATGGAGGTGTGCACACTGAACTGTTAGATTGAGTGTGCACACATGGAGGTTTGCACACTGAACTGTTAGAATGACTGTGTACACATGGTGGTGTGCACACTGAACTGTTAGAATGACTGTGTCCTTGTGGAGGTATGCACTCTGAACTGTAAGAATGAGTGTGTCCACATAGAGGTGTGGACACTGAACTGTTAGAATATGTGTGTCCACATGGAGGTGTGCACACTGAACTGTTAGAATGTGTCCACATGGAGGTGTGCACACTGAACTGTTAGAATGAGAGTGTCCAAATGTAGGTGTGCACACTGAACTATTAGAATGAGTGTGTCCACATGGAGGTGTGCACACTGAACTGTTAGAATGAGTGTGTGCTTTTGGAGGTGTTCACAGTGAACTGTTAGAATGAGTGTGCCCACATGGAGGTTTGCACACTGAACTGTTAGAATGAGTGTGTCCACATGGAGGTGTGCACACTGAACTGTTAGAATGCGTGTGTCCACATGGAGGTGTGCACACTTAACTGTTAGAATGAGTGTGTCCACATGGAGGTGTGCACACTGAACTGTTAGAATTAGTGTGTCCACATGGAGGTGTGCACAATGAACTGTTAGAATGACTGTTTCAGCATGGAGGTGTGCACACTGAACTGTTAGAATGATTGTGTCCCTGTGGAGATGTGCACACTGAAATGTTAGAATGAGTGTGTCTACATTGAGGTGTGCACACTGAACTGTTAGAATGTGTCGACAAGGAGGTGTGCACAATGAACTGTTAGAATGAGTGTGTCCCTGTGGAGGTGTGCACACTGAACTGTTAGAATGAGTGTGTCCCTGTGGAGGTGTGTACACTGAACTGTTAGAATGACTGTGTCCTCATGGAGGTGTGCACACTCAACTATTAAAATGATTGTGTCCACATGGAGGTGTGCACACTGAACTGTTAATATGAGTGTGTCCACATGGACGTGTGCACACTGAACTGTTAGAATGAGTGTGTCCACATGGAGGTGTGCACACTGAACTGTTAGAATGCGTGTGTCCACATGGAGGTGTGCACACTTAACTGTTAGAATGAGAGTGCCCACATGGAGGTGTGCATACTGAACTGTTAGAATGAGTGTGTCCACATGGAGGTGTGCACGCTGAACTGTTAGAATGAGTGTGCCAACATGGGGGTGTGCACACTGAACTGTTAAAATGAGTGTGTCCACATGGAGGTGTGCACACTGAACTGTTAGCATGATTGTGTCCACATGGAGGTGTGCACACTGAACTGTTAGAATGATTGTGTACCTGTGGAGGTGTGCACACTGAAATGTTAGAATGAGTGTGTCTACAATGAGGTGTGCACACTGAACTGTTAGAATGTGTCGACAAGCAGGTGTGCATAATGAACTGTTAGAATGAGTGTGTCCCTGTGTAGGTGTGCACACTGAACTGTTAGAATGAGTGTGTCCCTGTGGAGGTATGTACACTGAACTGTTAGAATGACTGTGTCCACATGGAGGTGTGCACACTCAACTATTAAAATGATTGTGTCCACATGGAGGTGTGCACACTGAACTGTTAGAATGACTGTGTCCCTGTTGAAGTATGCACACTGAACTGTTAGAATGAGTGTGTCCACATAGAGGTGTGCACACTGAACTGTTAGAATGACTGTGTCCACATAAAGGTGTGCACACTGAACTGTTAGAATGACTGTGTCTGTATGGAGGTGTGCACACTGAACGGTTAGAATGATTGTGTCCCTGTGGATGTGTGCACAATGAAATGTTAGAATGAGTGTGTCTACATGGAGGTGTGCACACTGAACTGTTAGAATGAGTGTGCACACATGGAGGTTTGCACACTGAACTGTTAGAATGACTGTGTACACATGGTGGTGTGCACACTGAACTGTTAGAATGACTGTGTCCTTGTGGAGGTATGCACTCTGAACTGTTAGAATGAGTGTGTCCACATAGAGGTGTGGACACTGAACTGTTAGAATGACTGTGTCCACATGGAGGTGTGCACACTGAACTGTTAGAATATGTGTGTCCACATGGAGGTGTGCACACTGAACTGTTAGAAAGTGTCCACATGGAGGTGTGCACACTGAACTGTTAGAATGAGAGTGTCCAAATGTAGGTGTGCACACTGAACTGTTAGAATGAGTGTGTCCACATGGAGGTGTGCACACTGGACTGTTAGAATGAGTGTGTGCTTTTGGAGGTGTGAACAGTGAACTGTTAGAATGAGTGTGCCCACATGGAGGTTTGCACACTGAACTGTTAGAATGAGTGTGTCCACATGGAGGTGTGCACACTGAACTGTTAGAATGCATGTGTCCACATGGAGGTGTGCACACTTAACTGTTAGAATGACTGTGTCCACATGGAGGTGTACACACTGAACTGTTAGAATGAGTGTGTCCCTGTGGAGATGCGCACACTGAACAGTTAGAATGAGAGTGCCCACACGGAGGTGTGCACACTGAACTGTTAGAATGACTGTGTCCTTGTGGAGGTGTGCACACTGAACTGTTAGAATGATTGTGTCCACATGGAGGTGTGCAAACTGAACTGTTAGAATTAGTGTGTCCCTGTGGAGGTGTGCACACTGAACTGTTAGAATGATTGTGTCCACATGGAGGTGTGCACACTGAACTGTTAGAATGAGTGTGTCCACATGGAGGTGTGCACTCTGAACTGTTAGAATGAGTGTGTCCACATAGAGGTGTTGACACTGAAGTGTTAGAATGACTGTGTCCGCATGGAGGTGTGCACACTGAACTGTTAGAATGTGTGTGTCCACATGGAGGTGTGCACACTGAACTGTTAGAATGTGACCACATGGTGGTGTGCACACTGACCTGTTAGAATGAGACTGTCCACATGTAGGTGTGCACACTGAACTGTTAGAATGAGTGTGTCCACATGGAGGAGTGCACACTGAACTGTTAGAATGAGTGTGTCCTTTTGGAGGTGTGCACAGTGAACTGTTAGAATGAGTGTGCTTACATGGAGGTGTGCACACTGAACTGTTAGAATGAGTGTGTCCTCATAGAGGTGTGCACACTGAACTGTTAGAATGCGTGTGTCCACATGGAGGTGTGCACACTTAACTGTTAGAATGAGTGTGTCCACATGGAGGTGTACACACTGAACTGTTAGAATGAGTGTGTCCCTGTGGAGATGCGCACACTGAACTGTTAGAATGAGAGTGCCCACATGGAGGTGTGCATACTGAACTGTTAGAATGAGTGTGTCCACATGGAGGTGTGCACACTGAACTGTTAGAATGAGTGTGCCAACATGGAGGTGTGCACACTGAACTGTTAGAATGAGTGTGTCCACATGGAGGTGTGCACACTGAACTGTTAGAATGACTGTTTCAGCATGGAGGTGTGCACACTGAACTGTTAGAATGAGTGTGTCCACATGGAGGTGTGTACACTGAACTGTTAGAATGACTCTGTCTGCATGGAGGTGTGCACAATGAACTGTTAGAATGATTGTGTCCCTGTGGAGGTGTGCACACTGAACTGTTAGAATGAGTGTGTCCACATGGAGGTGTGCACACTGAACTGTTAGAATGACTGTGTCTACATGGAGGTGTGCACAATGAACTGTTAGAATGACTGTGTACACATGGAGGTGTGCACACTCAACTATTAGAATGATTATGTCCACATGGAGGTGTGCACACTGAACTATTAGAAAGAGTGTGTCCCTGTGGAGGTGTGCACACTGAAATGTTAGAATGAGTGTGTCCCTGTGGAGGTATGCACACTGAACTGTTAGAATGAGTGTGTCCCTGTGGAGGTGTGCACACTGAACAGTTAGAATGAGTGTGCCCACATGGAGGTGTGCACAATGAACTGTTAGAATGAGTGTGTCCACATGGAGGTGTGCACACTGAACTGTTAGAATGAGTGAGTCCCTGTGGAGCTGTGCAACACTGAACTGTTAGAATGAGGGTGCCCCTGTGTAGGTGTGCACACTGAACTGTTACAATGAGTGTGTCCACATGGAGTTGTGCACACTGAACTGTTAGAATGAGTGTGTCCCTGTGGAGGTGTGCACACTGAACTGTTAGAATGAGTGTGGCCACATGGAGGTGTGCACACTGAACTGTTACAATGAGTGTGCCCACAAGAAGGTGTGCACACTGCACTGTTAGAATGATTGTGTCCCTGTGGAGGTGTGCAAACTGAACTGTTAGAATGATTGGGTCCACATGGAGGTGTGCACACTTAACTATTAGGATGATTGTGTCCACATGGAGGTGTGCACACTGAAATGTTAGAATGACTGTGTCCATATGGAGGTGTTCACACTGAACTATTAAAATGATTCTGTCCACATGGAGGTGTGCACAATAAACTCTTAGAATGATTGTGTCCACATGGATGTGTGCACACTGAACTGTTAGAATGAGTGTGTCCCTGTGGAGGTGTGCACACTGAACTGTTAGAATGATTGTGTCCCTGTGGAGGTGTGCACACTGAAATGTTAGAATGAGTGTGTCTACATTGAGGTGTGCACACTGAACTGTTAGAATGTTTCGACAAGGAGGTGTGCACACTGAACTGTTAGAATGGGTGTGTCCACATGGAGGTGTGCACACTGAACTGTTAGAATGAGTGCGTCCCTGTGGAGGTGTGCACACTGAACTGTTAGAATGACTGTGTCCACATGGAGGTGTGCACACTCAACTATTAAAATGATTGTGTCCACATGGAGGTGTGCACACTGAACTGTTAGAATGAGTGTGTCCACATGGAGGTGTGCACACTGAATTGTTAGAGTGAGTGTTTCCCTGTGGAGGTGTGCACACTGATCTGTTAGAATGAGTGTGCCCACATGGAGTTGTGCACACTGGACTGTTAGAATGAGTGTGTCCACATGGAGATGTGAACACTGAACTGTTAGAATGAGTGTGCCACAATTAGGTGTGCACACTGAACTGTTAGCATGATTGTGTCCACATGGAGGTGTGCACACTGAACTGTTAGAATGATTGTGTACCTGTGGAGGTGTGCACACTGAACTGTTAGAATGATTGTGTCCACAGGGAGGTGTGCACACTGAACTATTAGGATGATTGTGTCCACATGGAAGTGTGCACACTGAAATGTTAGAATGACTGTGTCCACATGGAGGTGTGCACACTGAACTGTTAGAATGACTGTGTCCCTGTTGAAGTATGCACACTGAACTGTTAGAATGAGTGTGTCCACATAGAGGTGTGCACACTGAACTGTTAGAATGACTGTGTCCACATGGAGGTGTGCACACTGACTGTTAGAATGACTGTGTCTGCATGGAGGTGTGCACACTGAACTGTTAGAATGATTGTGTCCCTGTGGATGTGTGCACACTGAAATGTTAGAATGAGTGTGTCTACATGGAGGTGTGCCCACTGAACTGTTAGAATGAGTGTGCACACATGGAGGTTTGCACACTGAACTGTTAGAATGACTGTGTACACATGGTGGTGTGCACACTGAAATGTTAGAATGACTGTGTCGTTGTGGAGGTATGCACTCTGAACTGTTAGAATGAGTGTGTCCACATAGAGGTGTGGACACTGAACAGTTAGAATATGTGTGTCCACATGGAGGTGTGCACACTGAATTGTTAGAATGTGTCCACATGGAGGTGTGCACACTGAACTGTTAGAATGAGAGTGTCCAAATGTAGGTGTGCACACTGAACTGTTAGAATGAGTGTGTCCACATGGAGGTGTGCACACTGAACTGTTAGAATGATTGTGTGCTTTTGGTGGTGTGCACAGTGAACTGTTAGAATGAGTGTGCCCACATGGAGGTTTGCACACTGAACTGTTAGAATGAGTGTGTCCACATGGAGGTGTGCACACTGAACTGTTAGAATGCGTGTGTCCACATGGAGGTGTGCACACTTAACTGTTAGAATGAGTGTGTCCACATGGAGGTGTGCACACTGAACTGTTAGAATGAGTGTGTCCACATGGAGGTGTGCACACTGAACTGTTAGAATGACTGTTTCAGCATGGAGTTGTGCACACTGAACTGTTAGAATGATTGTGTCCCTGTGGAGGTGTGCACACAGAAATGTTAGAATGAGTGTGTCTACATTGAGGTGTGCACACTGAACTGTTAGAATGTGTCGACAAGGAGGTGTGCACAATGAACTGTTAGAATGAGTGTGTCCCTGTGGAGGTGTGCACACTGAACTGTTAGAATGAGTGTGTCCCTGTGGAGGTGTGTACACTGAAATGTTAGAATGACTGTGTCCACATGGAGGTGTGCACACTCAACTATTAAAATGATTGTGTCCACATGGAGGTGTGCACACTGAACTGTTAGAATGAGTGTGTCCACATGGAGGTGTGCACACTGAACTGTTAGAATTCGTGTGTCCACATGGAGGTGTGCACACTGAAATGTTAGAATGAGTGTGTCCACATGGAGTTGTGCACACTGAACTGTTAGAATGCGTGTGTCCACATGGAGGTGTGCACACTGAAATGTTAGAATGAGTGTGCCCACATGGAGTTGTGCACACTGGACTGTTAGAATGAGTGTGTCCACATGGAGATGTGAACACTGAACTGTTAGAATGAGTGTGCCACAATTAGGTGGGCACACTGAACTGTTAGCATGATTGTGTCCACATGGAGGTGTGCACACTGAACTGTTAGAATGATTGTGTACCTGTGGAGGTGTGCACACTTAACTGTTAGAATGAGTGTGTCCACATGGAGGTGTGCACACTGAACTGTTAGAATGAGTGTGTCCACATGGAGGTGTGCACACTGAATTGTTAGAATGACTGTTTCAGCATGGAGTTGTGCACACTGAACTGTTAGAATGATTGTGTCCCTGTGGAGGTGTGCACACTGAAATGTTAGAATGAGTGTGTCTACATTGAGGTGTGCACACTGAACTGTTAGAATGTGTCGACAAGGAGGTGTGCACAATGAACTGTTAGAATGAGTGTGTCCCTGTGGAGGTGTGCACACTGAACTGTTAGAATGAGTGTGTCCCTGTGGAGGTGTGTACACTGAACTGTTAGAATGACTGTGTCCACATGGAGGTGTGCACACTCAACTATTAAAATGATTGTGTCCACATGGAGGTGTGCACACTGAACTGTTAGAATGAGTGTGTCCACATGGAGGTGTGCACACTGAACTGTTAGAATTCGTGTGTCCACATGGAGGTGTGCACACTGAAATGTTAGAATGAGTGTGTCCACATGGAGGTGTGCACACTGAACTGTTAGAATGATTGTGTCCCTGTGGAGGTGTGCACACTGAAATGTTAGAATGAGTGTGTCTACATTGAGGTGTGCACACTGAACTGTTAGAATGTTTCGACAAGGAGGTGTGCACACTGAACTGTTAGAATGGGTGTGTCCACATGGAGGTGTGCACACTGAACTGTTAGAATGAGTGCGTCCCTGTGGAGGTGTGCACACTGAACTGTTAGAATGACTGTGTCCACATGGAGGTGTGCACACTCAACTATTAAAATGATTGTGTCCACATGGAGGTGTGCACACTGAACTGTTAGAATGAGTGTGTCCACATGGAGGTGTGCACACTGAATTGTTAGAATGAGTGTTTCCCTGTGGAGGTGTGCACACTGATCTGTTAGAATGAGTGTGCCCACATGGAGTTGTGCACACTGGACTGTTAGAATGAGTGTGTCCACATGGAGATGTGAACACTGAACTGTTAGAATGAGTGTGCCACAATTAGGTGTGCACACTGAACTGTTAGCATGATTGTGTCCACATGGAGGTGTGCACACTGAACTGTTAGAATGATTGTGTACCTGTGGAGGTGTGCACACTGAACTGTTAGAATGATTGTGTCCACAGGGAGGTGTGCACACTGAACTATTAGGATGATTGTGTCCACATGGAAGTGTGCACACTGAAATGTTAGAATGACTGTGTCCACATGGAGGTGTGCACACTGAACTGTTAGAATGACTGTGTCCCTGTTGAAGTATGCACACTGAACTGTTAGAATGAGTGTGTCCACATAGAGGTGTGCACACTGAACTGTTAGAATGACTGTGTCCACATGGAGGTGTGCACACTGACTGTTAGAATGACTGTGTCTGCATGGAGGTGTGCACACTGAACTGTTAGAATGATTGTGTCCCTGTGGATGTGTGCACACTGAAATGTTGGAATGAGTATGTCTACATGGAGGTGTGCCCACTGAACTGTTAGAATGAGTGTGCACACATGGAGGTTTGCACACTGAACTGTTAGAATGACTGTGTACACATGGTGTTGTGCACACTGAACTGTTAGAATGACTGTGTCGTTGTGGAGGTATGCACTCTGAACTGTTAGAATGAGTGTGTCCACATAGAGGTGTGGACACTGAACAGTTAGAATATGTGTGTCCACATGGAGGTGTGCACACTGAATTGTTAGAATGTGTCCACATGGAGGTGTGCACACTGAACTGTTAGAATGAGAGTGTCCAAATGTAGGTGTGCACACTGAACTGTTAGAATGAGTGTGTCCACATGGAGGTCTGCACACTGAACTGTTAGAATGATTGTGTGCTTTTGGTGGTGTGCACAGTGAACTGTTAGAATGAGTGTGCCCACATGGAGGTTTGCACACTGAACTGTTAGAATGAGTGTGTCCACATGGAGGTGTGCACACAAAACTGTTAGAATGCGTGTGTCCACATGGAGGTGTGCACACTTAACTGTTAGAATGAGTGTGTCCACATGGAGGTGTGCACACTGAACTGTTAGAATGAGTGTGTCCACATGGAGGTGTGCACACTGAACTGTTAGAATGACTGTTTCAGCATGGAGTTGTGCACACTGAACTGTTAGAATGATTGTGTCCCTGTGGAGGTGTGCACACTGAAATGTTAGAATGAGTGTGTCTACATTGAGGTGTGCACACTGAACTGTTAGAATGTGTCGACAAGGAGGTGTGCACAATGAACTGTTAGAATGAGTGTGTCCCTGTGGAGGTGTGCACACTGAACTGTTAGAATGAGTGTGTCCCTGTGGAGGTGTGTACACTGAACTGTTAGAATGACTGTGTCCACATGGAGGTGTGCACACTCAACTATTAAAATGATTGTGTCCACATGGAGGTGTGCACACTGAACTGTTAGAATGAGTGTGTCCACATGGAGGTGTGCACACTGAACTGTTAGAATTCGTGTGTCCACATGGAGGTGTGCACACTGAAATGTTAGAATGAGTGTGTCCACATGGAGGTGTGCACACTGAACTGTTAGAATGCGTGTGTCCACATGGAGGTGTGCACACTGAAATGTTAGAATGAGTGTGCCCACATGGAGTTGTGCACACTGGACTGTTAGAATGAGTGTGTCCACATGGAGATGTGAACACTGAACTGTTAGAATGAGTGTGCCACAATTAGGTGTGCACACTGAACTGTTAGCATGATTGTGTCCACATGGAGGTGTGCACACTGAACTGTTAGAATGATTGTGTACCTGTGGAGGTGTGCACACTTAACTGTTAGAATGAGTGTGTCCACATGGAGGTGTGCACACTGAACTGTTAGAATGAGTGTGTCCACATGGAGGTGTGCACACTGAACTGTTAGAATGACTGTTTCAGCATGGAGTTGTGCACACTGAACTGTTAGAATGATTGTGTCCCTGTGGAGGTGTGCACACTGAAATGTTAGAATGAGTGTGTCTACATTGAGGTGTGCACACTGAACTGTTAGAATGTGTCGACAAAGAGGTGTGCACAATGAACTGTTAGAATGAGTGTGTCCCTGTGGAGGTGTGCACACTGAAATGTTAGAATGAGTGTGTCTACATTGAGGTGTGCACACTGAACTGTTAGAATGAGTGTGTCCACATAGAGGTGTGCACACTGAACTGTTAGAATGACTGTGTCCACATGGAGGTGTGCACACTGACTGTTAGAATGACTGTGTCTGCATGGAGGTGTGCACACTGAACTGTTAGAATGATTGTGTCCCTGTGGATGTGTGCACACTGAAATGTTAGAATGAGTGTGTCTACATGGAGGTGTGCCCACTGAACTGTTAGAATGAGTGTGCACACTTGGAGGTTTGCACACTGAACTGTTAGAATGACTGCGTACACATGGTGGTGTGCACACTGAACTGTTAGAATGACTGTGTCGTTGTGGAGGTATGCACTCTGAACTGTTAGAATGAGTGTGTCCACATAGAGGTGTGGACACTGAACAGTTAGAATATGTGTGTCCACATGGAGGTGTGCACACTGAATTGTTAGAATGTGTCCACATGGAGGTGTGCACACTGAAATGTTAGAATGAGAGTGTCCAAATGTAGGTGTGCACACTGAACTGTTAGAATGAGTGTGTCCACATGGAGGTGTGCACACTGAACTGTTAGAATGAGTGTGTGCTTTTGGTGGTGTGCACAGTGAACTGTTAGAATGAGTGTGCCCACATGGAGGTTTGCACACTGAACTGTTAGAATGAGTGTGTTCACATGGAGGTGTGCACACTGAACTGTTAGAATGCGTGTGTCCACATGGAGATGTGCACAATTAACTGTTAGAATGAGTGTGTCCACATGGAGGTGTGCACACTGAACTGTTAGAATGAGTGTGTCCACATGGAGGTGTGCACACTGAACTGTTAGAATGACTGTTTCAGCATGGAGTTGTGCACACTGAACTGTTAGAATGATTGTGTCCCTGTGGAGGTGTGCACACTGAAATGTTAGAATGAGTGTGTCTACATTGAGGTGTGCACACTGAACTGTTAGAATGTGTCGACAAGGAGGTGTGCACAATGAACTGTTAGAATGAGTGTGTCCCTGTGGAGGTGTGCACACTGAACTGTTAGAATGAGTGTGTCCCTGTGGAGGTGTGTACACTGAACTGTTAGAATGACTGTGTCCACATGGAGGTGTGCACACTCAACTATTAAAATGATTGTGTCCACATGGAGGTGTGCACACTGAACTGTTAGAATGAGTGTGTCCACATGGAGGTGTGCACACTGAACTGTTAGAATGCATGAGTCCACATGGAGGTGTGCACACTGAAATGTTAGAATGAGTGTGTCCACATGGAGGTGTGCACACTGAACTGTTAGAATGAGTGTGTCCCTGTGGAGATGCGCACACTGAACTGTAAGAATGAGAGTGCCCACATGGAGGTGTGCACACTGAACTATTATAATGAGTGTGTCCACATGGAGGTGTGCACACTGAACTGTCAGAATGAGTGTGCCCACATGGACGTGTGCACACTGAACAGTTAGAATGACTGTGTCTACATGGAGGTGTGCACACTGAACTGTTAGAATGACTGTGTCCCTGTTGAGGTATGCACTCTGAACTGTTAGAATGAGTGTGCCACATGGAGGTGTGCACACTGAACTGTTAGAATGAGTATGTCCACATGGAGGTGTGCACACTGAAATGTTAGAAATATTGTGTACCTGTGGAGGTGTGCACACTGAACTGTTAGAATGATTGTGTCCACAGGGAGGTGTGCACACAGAACTATTAGAATGATTGTGTCCACATGGAGGTGTGCACACTGAAATGTTAGAATGACTGTGTCCACATGGAGGTGTGCACACTGAACTATTAGAATGATTGTGTCCACAGGGAGGTGTGCACACTGAACTGTTAGAATGACTGTGTCCCTGTTGAAGTATGCACTCTGAACTGTTAGAATGAGTGTGTCCACATAGATGTGTGCACACTGAACTGTTAGAATGACTGTGTCCACATGGAGGTGTGCACACTGATCTGTTAGAATGACTGTGTCTGCATGGAGGTGTGCACACTGAACTGTTAGAATGATTGTGTCTCTGTGGATGTGTGCACACTGAAATGTTAGAATGAGTGTGTCTACATGGAGGTGTGCACACTGAACTGTTAGAATGTGTCTACACGGAGGTGTGCACACTGAACTGTTAGAAGGTGTCGACATGGAGGTGTGCACACTGAACTGTTAGAATTAGTGTGTCCACATGGAGGTGTGCACACTGATCTGTTAGAATGAGTGTGTCCCTGTGGATGTGTGCACACTGAACTGCTAGAATGACTGTGTCCACATGGAGGATTGCACACTCAACGATTAGAATGATAGTGTCCACATAAATGTGTGCACACTGAAATGTTAGAAAGAGTGTGTCCCTGTGGGGGTGTGCACACTGAACTGTTAGAATGAGTGTGTTCACATGGAGGTGTGCACACTGAATGTTAGAATGAGTGTGTTCCCGTGGAGCTGTGCACACTGAACTGTTAGAATGAGTGTGCCCACATGGAGGTGTGCACACTGAACTGTTAGAATGAGTGTGTCCCCGTGGAGATGTGCACACTGAACTGTTAGAATGAGTGTGTCCACATGGAGGTGTGCACACTGAACTGTTAGAATGAGTGTGTCCACATGGAGGTGTGCACACTGAACAGTTAGAATGAGTGTGTCCACATGGAGGTGTGCACACACTGAACTGTTAGAATGACTGTGTCCCTGTGGAGCTGTGCAACACTGAACTGTTAGAATGAGGGTGCCCCTGTGTAGGTGTGCACACTGATCTGTTACAATGAGTGTGTCCACATGGAGGTGTGCACACTGAACTGTTAGAATGAGTGTGTCCCTGTGGAGGTGTGCACACTGAACTGTTAGAATGAGTGTGCCCACATGGAGGTGTGCACACTGAACTGTTAGAATGAGTGTGTCCACATGGAGGTGTGCACACTGAACTGTTAGAATGAGTGTGTCCACTGGAGGTGTGCACACTGAACTGTTAGAATGAGTGTGTCCACATGGAGGTGTGCACACTGAAATGTTAGAATGAGTGTGTCCCTGTGGAGGTGTGCACACTGAACTGTTAGAATGAGTGTGTCCACGTGGAGGGGTGCACACTGAACTGTTAGAATGTGTGTGTCCACATGGAGGTGTGCACACTGAACTGTTAGAATGAGTGTGCCCAGATGGAGGTGTGCACACTGAACTGTTAGAATGAGTGTGTCCACATGGATGTGTGCACACTGAACTGTTAGAATGAGTGTGCTCATATGGAGATGTGCAAACTGATGTTAGAATGATTGTGTCCACATGGAGGTGTGCACACTGAACTGTTAGAATGACTCTGTCTGCATGGAGGTGTGCACAATGAACTGTTAGAATGATTGTGACCATGTGGAGCTGTGCACACTGCACTGTTAGAATGAGTGTGTCCACATGGAGGTGTGCACACTGAACTGTTAGAATGACTGTGTCTACATGGAGAGTGCACAATGAACTGTTAGAATGACTGTGTCCACATGGAGTTGTGCACACTCAACTATTAGAATGATTATGTCCACATGGAGGTGTGCACACTGAACTATTAGAAAGAGTGTGTCCCTGTGGAGGTGTGCACACTGAAATGTTAGAATGAGTGTGTCCCTGTGGAGGTATGCACACTGAAATGTTAGAATGAGTGTGTCCCTGTGGAGGTGTGCACACTGAACTGTTAGAATGAGTGTGCCCACATGGAGGTGTGCACAATGAACTGTTAGAATGAGTGTGTCCACATGGAGGTGTGCACACTGAACTGTTAGAATGCGTGTGTCCACATGGAGGTGCGCACACTGAACTGTTAGAATGAGTGTGTCCACATGGAGGTGTGCACACTGAACTGTTAGAATGAGTGTGTCCCTGTGGAGATGCGCACACTGAACTGTTAGAATGAGAGTTCCAACATGGAGGTGTGCACCCTGAACTGTTAGAATGAGTGTGTCCACATGGAGGTGTGCACACTGAACTGTTACAATGAGTGTGCCCACATGGAGGTGTGCACACTGAACTGTTAGAATGATTGTGTCCCTGTGGAGGTGTGCACACTGAACTGTTAGAATGATTGGGTCCACATGGAGGTGTGCACACTTAACTATTAGGATGATTGTGTCCACATGGAGGTGTGCACACTGAAATGTTAGAATGACTGTGTCCACATGGAGGTGTTCACACTGAACTATTAAAATGATTCTGTCCACATGGAGGTGTGCACAATTAACTCTTAGAATGTATGTGTCCACATGGATGTGTGCACACTGAACTGTTAGAATGAGTGTGTCCCTGTGGAGGTGTGCACACTGAAATGTTAGAATGAGTGTGTCTACATTGAGGTGTGCAAACTGAACTGTTAGAATGTGTCGACAAGGAGGTGTGCACACTGAACTGTTAGAATGGGTGTGTCCACATGTAGGTGTGCACACTGAACTGTTAGAATGAGTGCGTCACTGTGGAGGTGTGCACACTGAACTGTTAGAATGACTGTGTCCACATGGAGGTGTGCACACTCAACTATTAAAATGATTGTGTCCACATGGAGGTGTGCACACTGAACTGTTAGAATGAGTGTGTCGAAATGGAGGTGTGCACACTGAACTGTTAGAATGAGTGTTTCTCTGTGGAGGTGTGCACACTGATCTGTTAGAATGAGTGTGCCAACATGGAGTTGTGCACACTGGACTGTTAGAATGAGTGTGTCCACATGGAGATGTGAACACTTAACTGTTAGAATGAGTGTGCCACAATTAGGTGTGCACACTGAACTTTTAGCATGATTGTGTCCACATGGAGGTGTGCACACTGAACTGTTAGAATGATTGTGTACCTGTGGAGGTGTGCACACTGAAGTGTTAGAATGATTGTGTCCACAGGGAGGTGTGCACACTGAACTATTAGGATGATTGTGTCCACATGGAAGTGTGCACACTGAAATGTTAGAATGACTGTGTCCACATGGAGGTGTGCACACTAAACTGTTAGAATGACTGTGTCCCTGTTGAAGTATGCACACTGAACTGTTAGAATGAGTGTGTCCACATAGAGGTGTGCACACTGAACTGTTAGAATGACTGTGTCCACATGGAGGTGTGCACACTGAACTGTTAGAATAACTTTGTCTGCATGGAGGTGTGCACACTGAACTGTTAGAATGATTGTGTCCCTGTGGATGTGTGCACACTGAAATGTTAAAATGAGTGTGTCTACATGGAGGTGTGCACACTGAACTGTTAGAATGAGTGTGCACACATGGAGGTTTGCACACTGAACTGTTAGAATGACTGTGTACACATGGTGGTGTGCACACTGAACTGTTAGAATGACTGTGTCCTTGTGGAGGTATGCACTCTGAACTGTTAGAATGAGTGAGTCCACATAGAGGTGTGGACACTGAACAGTTAGAATATGTGTGTCCACATGGAGGTGTGCACACTGAATTGTTAGAATGTGTCCACATGGAGGTGTGCACACTGAACTGTTAGAATGAGAGTGTCCAAATGTAGGTGTGCACACTGAACTGTTAGAATGAGTGTGTCCACATGGAGGTGTGCACACTGAACTGTTAGAATGAGTGTGTGCTTTTGGAGGTGTGCACAGTGAACTGTTAGAATGAGTGTGCCCACTTGGAGGTTTGCACACTGAACTGTTAGAATGAGTGTGTCCACATGGAGGTGTGCACACTGAACTGTTAGAATGCGTGTGTCCACATGGAGGTGTGCACACTTAACTGTTAGAATGAGTGTGTCCACATGGAGGTGTGCACACTGAACTGTTAGAATGACTGTTTCAGCATGGAGGTGTGCACACTGAACTGTTAGAATGATTGTGTCCCTGTGGAGGTGTGCACACTGAAATGTTAGAATGAGTGTGTCTACATTGAGGTGTGCACACTGAACTGTTAGAATGTGTCGACAAGGAGGTGTGCACAATGAACTGTTAGAATGAGTGTGTCCCTGTGAAGGTGTGCACACTGAACTGTTAGAATGAGTGTGTCCCTGTGGAGGTGTGTACACTGAACTGTTAGAATGACTGTGTCCACATGGAGGTGTGCACACTCAACTATTAAAATGATTGTGTCCACATGGAGGTGTGGACACTGAACTGTTAGAATGAGTGTGTCCACATGGAGGTGTGCACACTGAACTGTTAGAATGCGTGTGTCCACATGGAGGTGTGCACACTGAACTGTAAGAATGAGAGTGCCCACATGGAGGTGTGCACACTGAACTGTTAGAATGAGTGTGTCCACATGGAGGTGTGCACACTGAACTGTCAGAATGAGTGTGCCAACATGGACGTGTGCACACTGAACAGTTAGAATGACTGTGTCTACATGGAGGTGTGCACACTGAACTGTTAGAATGACTGTGTCTGCATTGTGGTGAGCACACTGAACTGTTAGAATGACTGTGTCCCTGTTGAGGTATGCACTCTGAACTGTTAGAATGAGTGTGCCACATGGAGGTGTGCACACTGAACTGTTAGAATGAGTATGTCCACATGGAGGTGTGCACACTGAAATGTTAGAATGAGTGTGTCCCTGTGGAGGTGTGCACACTGAACTGTTAGAATGATTGTGTCCACAGGGAGGTGTGCACACTGAACTATTAAAATGATTGTGTCCACATGGAGGTGTGCACACTGAAATGTTAGAATGACTGTGTCCACATGGAGGTGTGCACACTGAACTATTAGAATGATTGTGTCCACATGGAGGTGTGCACACTGAACTGTTAGAATGACTGTGTCCCTGTTGAAGTATGCACTCTGAACTGTTAGAATGAGTGTGTCCACATAGATGTGTGCACACTGAACTGTTAGAATGACTGTGTCCACATGGAGGTGTGCACACTGAACTGTTAGACTGACTGTGTCTGCATGGAGGTGTGCACACTGAACTGTTAGAATGATTGTGTCTCTGTGGATGTGTGCACACTGAAATGTTAGAATGAGTGTGTCTACATGGAGGTGTGCACACTGAACCCTTAGAATGTGTCTACACGGAGGTGTGCACACTGAACTGTTAGAAGGTGTCGACATGGAGGTGTGCACACTGAACTGTTAGAATCAGTGTGTCCACATGGAGGTGTGCACACTGAACTGTTAGAATGAGTGTGTCCCTGTGGATGTGTGCACACTGAACTGCTAGAATGACTGTGTCCACATGGAGGATTGCACACTCAACTATTAGAATGATAGTGTCCACATAAATGTTTGCACACTGAAATGTTAGAAAGAGTGTGTCCCTGTTGGGGTGTGCACACTGAACTGTTAGAATGAGTGTGTCCACATGGAGGTGTGCACACTGAATGTTAGAATGAGTGTGCCCACATGGAGGTGTGCACACTGAACTGTTAGAATGAGTGTGTTCCCGTGGAGCTGTGCACAATGAACTGTTAGAATGAGTGTGCCCACATGGAGGTGTGCACACTGAACTGTTAGAATGAGTGTGTCCCCGTGGAGATGTGCACACTGAACTGTTAGAATGAGTGTGTCCACATGGAGGTGTGCACACTGAACTGTTAGAATGAGTGTGTCCACATGGAGTTGTGCACACTGAACTGTTAGAACGAGTGTGTCCACATGGAGGTGTGCACACTGAACTGTTAGAATGAGTGTGTCCCTGTGGAGCTGTGCAACACTGAACTGTTAGAATGAGGGTGCCCCTGTGTATGTGTGCACACTGAAATGTTAGAATGAGTGTGTCCACATGGAGGTGTGCACACTGAACTGTTAGAATGAGTGTGTCCCTGTGGAGGTGTGCACACTGAACTGTTAGAATGAGTGTGCCCACATGGAGGTGTGCACACTGAACTGTTAGAATGAGTGGGTCCACATGGAGGTGTGCACACTGAACTGTTAGAATGAGTGTGTCCAGTGGAGGTGTGCACACTGAACTGTTAGAATGAGTGTGTCCACATGGAGGTGTGCACACTGAACTGTTAGAATGAGTGTGTCCCTGTGGAGGTGTGCACACTGAACTGTTAGAATGAGTGTGCCCACATGGAGGTGTGCACACTGAACTGTTAGAATGAGTGGGTCCACATGGAGGTGTGCACACTGAACTGTTAGAATGAGTGTGTCCAGTGGAGGTGTGCACACTGAACTGTTAGAATGAGTGTGTCCACATGGAGGTGTGCACACTGAAATGTTAGAATGAGTGTGTCCCTGTGGAGGTGTGCACACTGAACTGTTAGAATGAGTGTGCCCACATGGAGGTGTGCACACTGAACTGTTAGAATGAGTGGGTCCACTTGGAGGTGAGCACACTGAACTGTTAGAATGAGTGTGTCCACTGGAGGTGTGCACACTGAACTGTTAGAATGAGTGTGTCCACATGGAGGTGTGCACACTGAAATGTTAGAATGAGTGTGTCCCTGTGGAGGTGTGCACACTGAACTGTTAGAATGAGTGTGCACACATGGAGGTTTGCACACTGAACTGTTAGAATGACTGTGTACACATGGTGGTGTGCACACTGAACTGTTAGAATGACTGTGTCCTTGTGGAGGTATGCACTCTGAACTGTTAGAATGAGTGAGTCCACATAGAGGTGTGGACACTGAACAGTTAGAATATGTGTGTCCACATGGAGGTGTGCACACTGAATTGTTAGAATGTGTCCACATGGAGGTGTGCACACTGAACTGTTAGAATGAGAGTGTCCAAATGTAGGTGTGCACACTGAACTGTTAGAATGAGTGTGTCCACATGGAGGTGTGCACACTGAACTGTTAGAATGAGTGTGTGCTTTTGGAGGTGTGCACAGTGAACTGTTAGAATGAGTGTGCCCACTTGGAGGTTTGCACACTGAACTGTTAGAATGAGTGTGTCCACATGGAGGTGTGCACACTGAACTGTTAGAATGCGTGTGTCCACATGGAGGTGTGCACACTTAACTGTTAGAATGAGTGTGTCCACATGGAGGTGTGCACACTGAACTGTTAGAATGACTGTTTCAGCATGGAGGTGTGCACACTGAACTGTTAGAATGATTGTGTCCCTGTGGAGGTGTGCACACTGAAATGTTAGAATGAGTGTGTCTACATTGAGGTGTGCACACTGAACTGTTAGAATGTGTCGACAAGGAGGTGTGCACAATGAACTGTTAGAATGAGTGTGTCCCTGTGGAGGTGTGCACACTGAACTGTTAGAATGAGTGTGTCCCTGTGGAGGTGTGTACACTGAACTGTTAGAATGACTGTGTCCACATGGAGGTGTGCACACTCAACTATTAAAATGATTGTGTCCACATGGAGGTGTGGACACTGAACTGTTAGAATGAGTGTGTCCACATGGAGGTGTGCACACTGAACTGTTAGAATGCGTGTGTCCACATGGAGGTGTGCACACTGAACTGTAAGAATGAGAGTGCCCACATGGAGGTGTGCACACTGAACTGTTAGAATGAGTGTGTCCACATGGAGGTGTGCACACTGAACTGTCAGAATGAGTGTGCCAACATGGACGTGTGCACACTGAACAGTTAGAATGACTGTGTCTACATGGAGGTGTGCACACTGAACTGTTAGAATGACTGTGTCTGCATTGTGGTGAGCACACTGAACTGTTAGAATGACTGTGTCCCTGTTGAGGTATGCACTCTGAACTGTTAGAATGAGTGTGCCACATGGAGGTGTGCACACTGAACTGTTAGAATGAGTGTGTCCACATGGAGGTGTGCACACTGAAATGTTAGAATGAGTGTGTCCCTGTGGAGGTGTGCACACTGAACTGTTAGAATGATTGTGTCCACAGGGAGGTGTGCACACTGAACTATTAAAATGATTGTGTCCACATGGAGGTGTGCACACTGAAATGTTAGAATGACTGTGTCCACATGGAGGTGTGCACACTGAACTATTAGAATGATTGTGTCCACATGGAGGTGTGCACACTGAACTGTTAGAATGACTGTGTCCCTGTTGAAGTATGCACTCTGAACTGTTAGAATGAGTGTGTCCACATAGATGTGTGCACACTGAACTGTTAGAATGACTGTGTCCACATGGAGGTGTGCACACTGAACTGTTAGACTGACTGTGTCTGCAAGGAGGTGTGCACACTGAACTGTTAGAATGATTGTGTCTCTGTGGATGTGTGCACACTGAAATGTTAGAATGAGTGTGTCTACATGGAGGTGTGCACACTGAACCCTTAGAATGTGTCTACACGGAGGTGTGCACACTGAACTGTTAGAAGGTGTCGACATGGAGGTGTGCACACTGAACTGTTAGAATCAGTGTGTCCACATGGAGGTGTGCACACTGAACTGTTAGAATGAGTGTGTCCCTGTGGATGTGTGCACACTGAACTGCTAGAATGACTGTGTCCACATGGAGGATTGCACACTCAACTATTAGAATGATAGTGTCCACATAAATGTGTGCACACTGAAATGTTAGAAAGAGTGTGTCCCTGTGGGGGTGTGCACACTGAACTGTTAGAATGAGTGTGTCCACATGGAGGTGTGCACACTGAATGTTAGAATGAGTGTGCCCACATGGAGGTGTGCACACTGAACTGTTAGAATGAGTGTGTTCCCGTGGAGCTGTGCACAATGAACTGTTAGAATGAGTGTGCCCACATGGAGGTGTGCACACTGAACTGTTAGAATGAGTGTGTCCCCGTGGAGATGTGCACACTGAACTGTTAGAATGAGTGTGTCCACATGGAGGTGTGCACACTGAACTGTTAGAATGAGTGTGTCCACATGGAGTTGTGCACACTGAACTGTTAGAACGAGTGTGTCCACATGGAGGTGTGCACACTGAACTGTTAGAATGAGTGTGTCCCTGTGGAGCTGTGCAACACTGAACTGTTAGAATGAGGGTGCCCCTGTGTATGTGTGCACACTGAAATGTTAGAATGAGTGTGTCCACATGGAGGTGTGCACACTGAACTGTTAGAATGAGTGTGTCCCTGTGGAGGTGTGCACACTGAACTGTTAGAATGAGTGTGCCCACATGGAGGTGTGCACACTGAACTGTTAGAATGAGTGGGTCCACATGGAGGTGTGCACACTGAACTGTTAGAATGAGTGTGTCCACTGGAGGTGTGCACACTGAACTGTTAGAATGAGTGTGTCCACATGGAGGTGTGCACACTGAAATGTTAGAATGAGTGTGTCCCTGTGGAGGTGTGCACACTGAACTGTTAGAATGAGTGTGCCCACATGGAGGTGTGCACACTGAACTGTTAGAATGAGTGGGTCCACTTGGAGGTGAGCACACTGAACTGTTAGAATGAGTGTGTCCACTGGAGGTGTGCACACTGAACTGTTAGAATGAGTGTGTCCACATGGAGGTGTGCACACTGAAATGTTAGAATGAGTGTGTCCCTGTGGAGGTGTGCACACTGAACTGTTAGAATGAGTGTGCACACATGGAGGTTTGCACACTGAACTGTTAGAATGACTGTGTACACATGGTGGTGTGCACACTGAACTGTTAGAATGACTGTGTCCTTGTGGAGGTATGCACTCTGAACTGTTAGAATGAGTGAGTCCACATAGAGGTGTGGACACTGAACAGTTAGAATATGTGTGTCCACATGGAGGTGTGCACACTGAATTGTTAGAATGTGTCCACATGGAGGTGTGCACACTGAACTGTTAGAATGAGAGTGTCCAAATGTAGGTGTGCACACTGAACTGTTAGAATGAGTGTGTCCACATGGAGGTGTGCACACTGAACTGTTAGAATGAGTGTGTGCTTTTGGAGGTGTGCACAGTGAACTGTTAGAATGAGTGTGCCCACTTGGAGGTTTGCACACTGAACTGTTAGAATGAGTGTGTCCACATGGAGGTGTGCACACTGAACTGTTAGAATGCGTGTGTCCACATGGAGGTGTGCACACTTAACTGTTAGAATGAGTGTGTCCACATGGAGGTGTGCACACTGAACTGTTAGAATGACTGTTTCAGCATGGAGGTGTGCACACTGAACTGTTATAATGATTGTGTCCCTGTGGAGGTGTGCACACTGAAATGTTAGAATGAGTGTGTCTACATTGAGGTGTGCACACTGAACTGTTAGAATGTGTCGACAAGGAGGTGTGCACAATGAACTGTTAGAATGAGTGTGTCCCTGTGGAGGTGTGCACACTGAACTGTTAGAATGAGTGTGTCCCTGTGGAGGTGTGTACACTGAACTGTTAGAATGACTGTGTCCACATGGAGGTGTGCACACTCAACTATTAAAATGATTGTGTCCACATGGAGGTGTGCACACTGAACTGTTAGAATGAGTGTGTCCACATGGAGGTGTGCACACTGAACTGTTAGAATGCGTGTGTCCACATGGAGGTGTGCACACTGAACTGTAAGAATGAGAGTGCCCACATGGAGGTGTGCACACTGAACTGTTAGAATGAGTGTGTCCACATGGAGGTGTGCACACTGAACTGTCAGAATGAGTGTGCCAACATGGACGTGTGCACACTGAACAGTTAGAATGACTGTGTCTACATGGAGGTGTGCACACTGAACTGTTAGAATGACTGTGTCTGCATTGTGGTGAGCACACTGAACTGTTAGAATGACTGTGTCCCTGTTGAGGTATGCACTCTGAACTGTTAGAATGAGTGTGCCACATGGAGGTGTGCACACTGAACTGTTAGAATGAGTGTGTCCACATGGAGGTGTGCACACTGAAATGTTAGAATGAGTGTGTCCCTGTGGAGGTGTGCACACTGAACTGTTAGAATGATTGTGTCCACAGGGAGGTGTGCACACTGAACTATTAAAATGATTGTGTCCACATGGAGGTGTGCACACTGAAATGTTAGAATGACTGTGTCCACATGGAGGTGTGCACACTGAACTATTAGAATGATTGTGTCCACATGGAGGTGTGCACACTGAACTGTTAGAATGACTGTGTCCCTGTTGAAGTATGCACTCTGAACTGTTAGAATGAGTGTGTCCACATAGATGTGTGCACACTAAACTGTTAGAATGACTGTGTCCACATGGAGGTGTGCACACTGAACTGTTAGACTGACTGTGTCTGCATGGAGGTGTGCACACTGAACTGTTAGAATAATTGTGTCTCTGTGGATGTGTGCACACTGAAATGTTAGAATGAGTGTGTCTACATGGAGGTGTGCACACTGAACCCTTAGAATGTGTCTACACGGAGGTGTGCACACTGAACTGTTAGAAGGTGTCGACATGGAGGTGTGCACACTGAACTGTTAGAATCAGTGTGTCCACATGGAGGTGTGCACACTGAACTGTTAGAATGAGTGTGTCCCTGTGGATGTGTGCACACTGAACTGCTAGAATGACTGTGTCCACATGGAGGATTGCACACTCAACTATTAGAATGATAGTGTCCACATAAATGTGTGCACACTGAAATGTTAGAAAGAGTGTGTCCCTGTGGGGGTGTGCACACTGAACTGTTAGAATGAGTGTGTCCACATGGAGGTGTGCACACTGAATGTTAGAATGAGTGTGCCCACATGGAGGTGTGCACACTGAACTGTTAGAATGAGTGTGTTCCCGTGGAGCTGTGCACAATGAACTGTTAGAATGAGTGTGCCCACATGGAGGTGTGCACACTGAACTGTTAGAATGAGTGTGTCCCCGTGGAGATGTGCACACTGAACTGTTAGAATGAGTGTGTCCACATGGAGGTGTGCACACTGAACTGTTAGAATGAGTGTGTCCACATGGAGTTGTGCACACTGAACTGTTAGAACGAGTGTGTCCACATGGAGGTGTGCACACTGAACTGTTAGAATGAGTGTGTCCCTGTGGAGCTGTGCAACACTGAACTGTTAGAATGAGGTTGCCCCTGTGTATGTGTGCACACTGAAATGTTAGAATGAGTGTGTCCACATGGAGGTGTGCACACTGAACTGTTAGAATGAGTGTGTCCCTGTGGAGGTGTGCACACTGAACTGTTAGAATGAGTGTGCCCACATGGAGGTGTGCACACTGAACTGTTAGAATGAGTGGGTCCACATGGAGGTGTGCACACTGAACTGTTAGAATGAGTGTGTCCACTGGAGGTGTGCACACTGAACTGTTAGAATGAGTGTGTCCACATGGAGGTGTGCACACTGAAATGTTAGAATGAGTGTGTCCCTGTGGAGGTGTGCACACTGAACTGTTAGAATGATTGTGTCCACATGGAGGTGTGCGCACTGAACTATTAGGATGATTGTGTCCACATGGAGGTGTGCACACTGAGCTGTTAGAATGACTGTGTCCCTGTTGAGGTATTCACTCTGAACTGTTAGAATGAGTGTGTACACATGGAGGTGTGCACACTGAACTATTAGAATGACTGTGTCTACATGGAGGTGTGCACACTGAACTGTTAGAATGACTGTGTCCCTGTTGAGGTATGCACCCTGAACTGTTAGAATGAGTGTGTCCATATGGAGGTGTGCACACTGAACTGTTAGAATGACTGTGTCTACATGGAGGTGTGCACACTGAACTGTTAGAATGACTCTGTCTGCATGGTGGTGTGCACAATGAACTGTTAGAATGATTGTGACCATGTGGAGGTGTGCACACTGCACTGTTAGAATGAGTGTGTCCACATGGAGGTGTGCACACTGAACTGTTAGAATGACTGTGTCTACATGGAGGTGTGCACAATGAACTGTTAGAATGACTGTGTCCACATGGAGTTGTGCACACTCAACTATTAGAATGATTATGTCCACATGGAGTTGTGCACACTGATCTATTAGAAAGAGTGTGTCCCTGTGGAGGTGTGCACACTGAAATGTTTGAATGAGTGTGCCCACATGGAGGTGTGCACAATGAACTGTTAGAATGAGTGTGTCCCTGTGGAGGTGTGCACACTGAACTGTTAGAATGCGTGTGTCCACATGGAGGTGTGCACACTGAACTGTTAGAATGAGTGTGTCCACATGGAGGTGTGCACACTGAACTGTTAGAATGAGTGTGTCCCTGTGGAGATGCGCACACTGAACTGTTAGAATGAGAGTGCCAACATGGAGATGTGCACACTGAACTGTTAGAATGAGTGTGTCCACCTGGAGGTGTGCACACTGAACTGTTACAGTGAGTGGACCCACATGGAGGTGTGCACACTGAACTGTTAGAATGATTGTGTCCCTGTGGAGGTGTGCACACTGAACTGTTAGAATGATTTGGTCCACATGGAGGTGTGCACACTTAACTATTAGGATGATTGTGTCCACATGGAGGTGTGCACACTGAAATGTTAGAATGACTGTGTCCACATGGAGGTGTTCACACTGAACTATTAAAATGATTGTGTCCACATGGAGGTGTGCACACTGAACTGTTAGAATGACTGTTTCTGCATGGAGGTGTGCACACTGAACTGTTAGAATGATTGTTTCCCTGTGGAGGTGTGCACACTGAAATGTTAGAATGAGTGTGTCTATATTGAGGTGTGCACACTGAACTGTTAGAATGTGTCGACAAGGAGGTGTGCACACTGAACTGTTAGAATGGGTGTGTCCACATGGAGGTGTGCACACTGAACTGTTAGAATGAGTGTGTCCCTGTGGAGGTATGCACACTGAACTGTTAGAATGACTGTGTCCACATGGAGGTGTGCACACTGAACTGTTTGAATGAGAGTGCCCACATGGAAGTGTGCACACTGAACTGTTAGAATGAGTGTGTCCACATGGAGTTGTGCACACTGAACTGTTAGAATGAGTGTGTCCCTGTGGAGATGCGCACATTGAACTGTTAGAATGAGAGTGCCCACATGGAGGTGTGCACACTGAACTGTGAGAATGAGTGTGTCCACATGGAGGTGTGCACACTGAACTGTAAGAATGAGTGTGCCCACATGGAGGTGTGCACACTGAACTGTTAGAATGAGTGTGTCCACATGGAGGTGTGCACACTGAACTGTTAGAATGATTGTGTCCCTGTGGAGGTGTGCACACTGAACTGTTAGAATGATTGTGTCCACATGGAGGTGTGCACACTGAACTATTAGGATGATTGTGTCCACATGGAGGTGTGCACACTGAAATGTTAGAATGACTGTGTCCACATGGAGGTGTGCACACTGCACTATTAGAATGATTGTGTCCACATGGAGGTGTGCACACTGAACTGTTAGAATGATTGTGTCCCTGAGGAGGTGTGCACACTGAAATGTTAGAATGAGTGTGTCTACATTGAGGTGTGCACACTGAACTGTTAGAATGTGTCGACAAGGAGGTGTGCACACTGAACTGTGAGAATGAGTGTATCCACATGGAGGTGTGCACACTGAACTGTTAGACTGAGTATGTCCATATGGAGGTGTGCACACTGAACTGTTAGAATGACTGTGTCCACATGGAGGTGTGCACACTCAACTCTTAAAATGATTGTGTCCACATGGATGTGTGCACCCTGAACTGTTAGAATAAGTGTGTCCCTGTGGAGGTGTGCACACTGAACTGTTAGAATGAGTGTGCCCCTGTGGAGGTGTGCACACTGAACAGTTAGAATGAGTGTGTCCACATGGAGGTGTGCAAACTGAACTGTTAGAATGAGTGTGTCCTTGTGGAGGCACGTACACTGAACTGTTAGAATGAGTGTGCCCACATGGAGGTGTGCACACTGAACTGTTAGAATGATTGTGTCCCTGTGGAGGTGTGCACACTGAAATGTTAGAATGAGTGTGTCTACATTGAGGTGTGCACACTGAACTGTTAGAATGTGTCGACAAGGAGGTGTGCACACTGAACTGTTAGAATGGGTGTGTCCACATGGAGGTGTGCACACTGAACTGTTAGAATGAGTGTGTCCCTCTGGAGGTGTGCACACTGAACTGTTAGAATGACTGTGTCCACATGGAGGTGTGCACACTGAACTGTTAGAATGACTGTGTCCCTGTTGAAGTATGCACACTGAACTGTTAGAATGAGTGTGTCCACATAGAGGTGTGCACACTGAATTGTTAGAATGACTGTGTCCACATGGAGGTGTGCACACTGAACTGTTAGAATAACTTTGTCTGCATGGAGGTGTGCACACTGAACTGTTAGAATGATTGTGTCCCTGTGGATGTGTGCACACTGAAATGTTAAAATGAGTGTGTCTACATGGAGGTGTGCACACTGAACTGTTAGAATGAGTGTGCACACATGGAGGTTTGCACACTGAACTGTTAGAATGACTGTGTACACATGGTGGTGTGCACACTGAACTGTTAGAATGACTGTGTCCTTGTGGAGGTATGCACTCTGAACTGTTAGAATGAGTGAGTCCACATAGAGGTGTGGACACTGAACAGTTAGAATATGTGTGTCCACATGGAGGTGTGCACACTGAATTGTTAGAATGTGTCCACATGGAGGTGTGCACACTGAACTGTTAGAATGAGAGTGTCCAAATGTAGGTGTGCACACTGAACTGTTAGAATGAGTGTGTCCACATGGAGGTGTGCACACTGAACTGTTAGAATGAGTGTGTGCTTTTGGAGGTGTGCACAGTGAACTGTTAGAATGAGTGTGCCCACTTGGAGGTTTGCACACTGAACTGTTAGAATGAGTGTGTCCACATGGAGGTGTGCACACTGAACTGTTAGAATGCGTGTGTCCACATGGAGGTGTGCACACTTAACTGTTAGAATGAGTGTGTCCACATGGAGGTGTGCACACTGAACTGTTAGAATGACTGTTTCAGCATGGAGGTGTGCACACTGAACTGTTAGAATGATTGTGTCCCTGTGGAGGTGTGCACACTGAAATGTTAGAATGAGTGTGTCTACATTGAGGTGTGCACACTGAACTGTTAGAATGTGTCGACAAGGAGGTGTGCACAATGAACTGTTAGAATGAGTGTGTCCCTGTGGAGGTGTGCACACTGAACTGTTAGAATGAGTGTGTCCCTGTGGAGGTGTGTACACTGAACTGTTAGAATGACTGTGTCCACATGGAGGTGTGCACACTCAACTATTAAAATGATTGTGTCCACATGGAGGTGTGCACACTGAACTGTTAGAATGAGTGTGTCCACATGGAGGTGTGCACACTGAACTGTTAGAATGCGTGTGTCCACATGGAGGTGTGCACACTGAACTGTAAGAATGAGAGTGCCCACATGGAGGTGTGCACACTGAACTGTTAGAATGAGTGTGTCCACATGGAGGTGTGCACACTGAACTGTCAGAATGAGTGTGCCAACATGGACGTGTGCACACTGAACAGTTAGAATGACTGTGTCTACATGGAGGTGTGCACACTGAACTGTTAGAATGACTGTGTCTGCATTGTGGTGAGCACATTGAACTGTTAGAATGACTGTGTCCCTGTTGAGGTATGCACTCTGAACTGTTAGAATGAGTGTGCCACATGGAGGTGTGCACACTGAACTGTTAGAATGAGTGTGTCCACATGGAGGTGTGCACACTGAAATGTTAGAATGAGTGTGTCCCTGTGGAGGTGTGCACACTGAACTGTTAGAATGATTGTGTCCACAGGGAGGTGTGCACACTGAACTATTAAAATGATTGTGTCCACATGGAGGTGTGCACACTGAAATGTTAGAATGACTGTGTCCACATGGAGGTGTGCACACTGAACTATTAGAATGATTGTGTCCACATGGAGGTGTGCACACTGAACTGTTAGAATGACTGTGTCCCTGTTGAAGTATGCACTCTGAACTGTTAGAATGAGTGTGTCCACATAGATGTGTGCACACTGAACTGTTAGAATGACTGTGTCCACATGGAGGTGTGCACACTGAACTGTTAGACTGACTGTGTCTGCATGGAAGTGTGCACACTGAACTGTTAGAATGATTGTGTCTCTGTGGATGTGTGCACACTGAAATGTTAGAATGAGTGTGTCTACATGGAGGTGTGCACACTGAACCCTTAGAATGTGTCTACACGGAGGTGTGCACACTGAACTGTTAGAAGGTGTCGACATGGAGGTGTGCACACTGAACTGTTAGAATCAGTGTGTCCACATGGAGGTGTGCACACTGAACTGTTAGAATGAGTGTGTCCCTGTGGATGTGTGCACACTGAACTGCTAGAATGACTGTGTCCACATGGAGGATTGCACACTCAACTATTAGAATGATAGTGTCCACATAATTGTGTGCACACTGAAATGTTAGAAAGAGTGTGTCCCTGTGGGGGTGTGCACACTGAACTGTTAGAATGAGTGTGTCCACATGGAGGTGTGCACACTGAATGTTAGAATGAGTGTGCCCACATGGAGGTGTGCACACTGAACTGTTAGAATGAGTGTGTTCCCGTGGAGCTGTGCACAATGAACTGTTAGAATGAGTGTGCCCACATGGAGGTGTGCACACTGAACTGTTAGAATGAGTGTGTCCCCGTGGAGATGTGCACACTGAACTGTTAGAATGAGTGTGTCCACATGGAGGTGTGCACACTGAACTGTTAGAATGAGTGTGTCCACATGGAGTTGTGCACACTGAACTGTTAGAACGAGTGTGTCCACATGGAGGTGTGCACACTGAACTGTTAGAATGAGTGTGTCCCTGTGGAGCTGTGCAACACTGAACTGTTAGAATGAGGGTGCCCCTGTGTATGTGTGCACACTGAAATGTTAGAATGAGTGTGTCCACATGGAGGTGTGCACACTGAACTGTTAGAATGAGTGTGTCCCTGTGGAGGTGTGCACACTGAACTGTTAGAATGAGTGTGCCCACATGGAGGTGTGCACACTGAACTGTTAGAATGAGTGGGTCCACATGGAGGTGTGCACACTGAACTGTTAGAATGAGTGTGTCCACTGGAGGTGTGCACACTGAACTGTTAGAATGAGTGTGTCCACATGGAGGTGTGCACACTGAAATGTTAGAATGAGTGTGTCCCTGTGGAGGTGTGCACACTGAACTGTTAGAATGATTGTGTCCACATGGAGGTGTGCGCACTGAACTATTAGGATGATTGTGTCCACATGGAGGTGTGCACACTGAGCTGTTAGAATGACTGTGTCCCTGTTGAGGTATTCACTCTGAACTGTTAGAATGAGTGTGTACACATGGAGGTGTGCACACTGAACTATTAGAATGACTGTGTCTACATGGAGGTGTGCACACTGAACTGTTAGAATGACTCTGTCTGCATGGAGGTGTGCACAATGAACTGTTAGAATGATTGTGACCATGTGGAGGTGTGCACACTGCACTGTTAGAATGAGTGTGTCCACATGGAGGTGTGCACACTGAACTGTTAGAATGACTGTGTCTACATGGAGGTGTGCACACTGAACTGTTAGAATGACTCTGTCTGCATGGAGGTGTGCACAATGAACTGTTAGAATGATTGTGACCATGTGGAGGTGTGCACACTGCACTGTTAGAATGAGTGTGTCCACATGGAGGTGTGCACACTGAACTGTTAGAATGACTGTGTCTACATGGAGGTGTGCACAATGAACTGTTAGAATGACTGTGTCCACATGGAGTTGTGCACACTCAACTATTAGAATGATTATGTCCACATGGAGGTGTGCACACTGAACTATTAGAAAGAGTGTGTCCCTGTGGAGGTGTGCACACTGAAATGTTTGAATGAGTGTGCCCACATGGAGGTGTGCACAATGAACTGTTAGAATGAGTGTGTCCCTGTGGAGGTGTGCACACTGAACTGTTAGAATGCGTGTGTCCACATGGAGGTGTGCACACTGAACTGTTAGAATGAGTGTGTCCACATGGAGGTGTGCACACTGAACTGTTAGAATGAGTGTGTCCCTGTGGAGATGCGCACACTGAACTGTTAGAATGAGAGTGCCAACATGGAGATGTGCACACTGAACTGTTAGAATGAGTGTGTCCACCTGGAGGTGTGCACACTGAACTGTTACAGTGAGTGTACCCACATGGAGGTGTGCACACTGAACTGTTAGAATGATTGTGTCCCTGTGGAGGTGTGCACACTGAAATGTTAGAATGATTTGGTCCACATGGAGGTGTGCACACTTAACTATTATGATGATTGTGTCCACATGGAGGTGTGCACACTGAAATGTTAGAATGACAGTGTCCACATGGAGGTGTTCACACTGAACTATTAAAATGATTGTGTCCACATGGAGGTGTGCACACTGAACTGTTAGAATGACTGTTTCTGCATGGAGGTGTGCACACTGAACTGTTAGAATGATTGTGTCCCTGTGGAGGTGTGCACACTGAAATGTTAGAATGAGTCTGTCTATATTGATGTGTGCACACTGAACTGTTAGAATGTGTCGACAAGGAGGTGTGCACACTGAACTGTTAGAATGGGTGTGTCCACATGGAGGTGTGCAAACTGAACTGTTAGAATGAGTGTGTCCCTGTGGAGGTATGCACACTGAACTGTTAGAATGACTGTGTCCACATGGAGGTGTGCACACTCAACTATTAAAATGATTGTGTCCACATGGAGGTGTGCACACTGAACTGTTTGAATGAGAGTGCCCACATGGAAGTGTGCACACTGAACTGTTAGAATGAGTGTGTCCACATGGAGTTGTGCACACTGAACTGTTAGAATGAGTGTGTCCCTGTGGAGATGCGCACATTGAACTGTTAGAATGAGAGTGCCCACATGGAGGTGTGCACACTGAACTGTGAGAATGAGTGTGTCCACATGGAGGTGTGCACACTGAACTGTAAGAATGAGTGTGCCCACATGGAGGTGTGCACACTGAACTGTTAGAATGAGTGTGTCCACATGGAGGTGTGCACACTGAACTGTTAGAATGATTGTGTCCCTGTGGAGGTGTGCACACTGAACTGTTAGAATGATTGTGTCCACATGGAGGTGTGCACACTTAACTATTAGGATGATTGTGTCCACATAGAGGTGTGCACACTGAAATGTTAGAATGACTGTGTCCACATGGAGGTGTGCACACTGCACTATTAGAATGATTGTGTCCACATGGAGGTGTGCACACTGAACTGTTAGAATGATTGTGTCCCTGAGGAGGTGTGCACACTGAAATGTTAGAATGAGTGTGTCTACATTGAGGTGTGCACACTGAACTGTTAGAATGTGTCGACAAGGAGGTGTGCACACTGAACTGTTAGAATGAGTGTATCCACATGGAGGTGTGCACACTGAACTGTTAGACTGAGTATGTCCATATGGAGGTGTGCACACTGAACTGTTAGAATGACTGTGTCCACATGGAGGTGTGCACACTCAACTCTTAAAATGATTGTGTCCACATGGATGTGTGCACCCTGAACTGTTAGAATAAGTGTGTCCCTGTGGAGGTGTGCACACTGAACTGTTAGAATGAGTGTGCCCCTGTGGAGGTGTGCACACTGAACAGTTAGAATGAGTGTGTCCACATGGAGGTGTGCAAACTGAACTGTTAGAATGAGTGTGTCCTTGTGGAGGCACGCACACTGAACTGTTAGAATGAGTGTGCCCACATGGAGGTGTGCACACTGAACTGTTAGAATGATTGTGTCCCTGTGGAGGTGTGCACACTGAAATGTTAGAATGAGTGTGTCTACATTGAGGTGTGCACACTGAACTGTTAGAATGTGTCAACAAGGAGGTGTGCACACTGAACTGTTAGAATGGGTGTGTCCACATGGAGGTGTGCACACTGAACTGTTAGAATGAGTGTGTCCCTGTGGAGGTGTGCACACTGAACTGTTAGAATGACTGTGTCCACATGGAGGTGTGCACACTCAACTATTAAAATGATTGTGTCCACATGGAGGTGTGCACACTGAACTGTTTGAATGAGAGTGCCCACATGGAAGTGTGCACACTGAACTGTTAGAATGAGTGTGTCCACATGGAGTTGTGCACACTGAACTGTTAGAATGAGTGTGTCCCTGTGGAGATGCGCACATTGAACTGTTAGAATGAGAGTGCCCACATGGAGGTGTGCACACTGAACTGTGAGAATGAGTGTGTCCACATGGAGGTGTGCACACTGAACTGTAAGAATGAGTGTGCCCACATGGAGGTGTGCACACTGAACTGTTAGAATGAGTGTGTCCACATGGAGGTGTGCACACTGAACTGTTAGAATGATTGTGTCCCTGTGGAGGTGTGCACACTGAACTGTTAGAATGATTGTGTCCACATGGAGGTGTGCACACTTAACTATTAGGATGATTGTGTCCATATGGAGGTGTGCACACTGAAATGTTAGAATGACTGTGTCCACATGGAGGTGTGCACACTGCACTATTAGAATGATTGTGTCCACATGGAGGTGTGCACACTGAACTGTTAGAATGATTGTGTCCCTGAGGAGGTGTGCACACTGAAATGTTAGAATGAGTGTGTCTACTTTGAGGTGTGCACACTGAACTGTTAGAATGTGTCGACAAGGAGGTGTGCACACTGAACTGTTAGAATGAGTGTATCCACATGGAGGTGTGCACAGTGAACTGTTAGAATGAGTATGTCCATATGGAGGTGTGCACACTGAACTGTTAGAATGACTGTGTCCACATGGAGGTGTGCACACTCAACTCTTAAAATGATTGTGTCCACATGGATGTGTGAACCCTGAACTGTTAGAATAAGTGTGTCCCTGTGGAGGTGTGCACACTGAACTGTTAGAATGAGTGTGCCCCTGTGGAGGTGTGCACACTGAACAGTTAGAATGAGTGTGTCCACATGGAGGTGTGCAAACTGAACTGTTAGAATGAGTGTGTCCTTGTGGAGGCACGCACACTGAACTGTTAGAATGAGTGTGCCCACATGGAGGTGTGCACACTGAACTGTTAGAATGATTGTGTCCCTGTGGAGGTGTGCACACTGAAATGTTAGAATGAGTGTGTCTACATTGAGGTGTGCACACTGAACTGTTAGAATGTGTCGACAAGGAGGTGTGCACACTGAACTGTTAGAATGGGTGTGTCCACATGGAGGTGTGCACACTGAACTGTTAGAATGAGTGTGTCCCTGTGGAGGTGTGCACACTGAACTGTTAGAATGACTGTGTCCACATGGAGGTGTGCACACTCAACTATTAAAATGATTGTGTCCACATGGAGGTGTGCACACTGAACTGTTTGAATGAGAGTGCCCACATGGAAGTGTGCACACTGAACTGTTAGAATGAGTGTGTCCACATGGAGTTGTGCACACTGAACTGTTAGAATGAGTGTGTCCCTGTGGAGATGCGCACACTGAACTGTTAGAATGAGAGTGCCCACATGGAGGTGTGCACACTGAACTGTAAGAATGAGTGTGCCCACATGGAGGTGTGCACACTGAACTGTTAGAATGAGTGTGTCCACATGGAGGTGTGCACACTGAACTGTTAGAATGAGTGTGCCCCTGTGGAGGTGTGCACACTGAAATGTTAGAATGAGTGTGTCTACATTGAGGTGTGCACACTTAACTGTTAGAATGTGTCGACATGAAGGTGTGCACTCTCAAATGTTAGAATGAGTGTATCCACATGGAGGTGTGCACACTGAACTGTTAGAATGAGTATGTCCACATGGAGGTGTGCACACTCAACTCTTAAAATGATTGTGTCCACATGGATGTGTGCACCCTGAACTGTTAGAATGAGTGTGTCCCTGTGGAGGTGTGCACACTGAACTGTTAGAATGAGTGTGCCCCTGTGGAGGTGTGCACACTGAACAGTTAGAATGAGTGTGTCCACATGGAGGTGTGCAAACTGAACTGTTAGAATGAGTGTGTCCCTGTGGAGGCACGCACACTGAACTGTTAGAATGAGTGTGCCCACATGGAGGTGTGCACACTGAACTGTTAGAATGAGTGTGTCCAGATGGAGGTGTGCACACTGAACTTTTATAATGAGTGTGTCCACATGGAGGTGTGCACACTGAACTGTTAGAATGAGTGTGTCCACAAGGAGGTGTGCACACAGAAATGTTAGAATGAGTGTGTCCCTGTGGAGGTGTGCACACTGAACTGTTAGAATGATTGTGTCCATATGGAGGTGTGCACACTGAACTGTTAAAATGAGTGTGTCCACATGCAGGTGTGCACACTGAGATGTTAGAATGACTGTGTCCCTGTTGAGGTATGCACTCTGAAGTGTTAGAATGAGTGTGTCTACATGGAGGTGTGCACATTGAACAGTTAGAATGACTGTGTCTACATTGAGGTGTGCACAGTGAACTGTTAGAATGACTGTGTCCCTGTTGAGGTGTGCACACTGAAATGTTAGAATGAGTGTGTCTACATTGAGGTGTGCACACTGAACTGTTAGAATGAGTGTGCCCCTGTGGAGGTGTGCAGCCTGAACTGTTAGAATGAGTGTGTCTGCATGGAGGTGTGCACACTGAACTCTTAGAATGATTGTGTCCCTGTGGAGGTGTGCACACTGAACTGTTAGAATGAGTGTGTCCACTTGGAGGTGTGCACACTGAACTGTTAGAATGACGGTGTCCCTGTTGAAGTATGCACTCTGAACTGTTAGAATGAGTGTGTCCACATAGATTTGTGCACACTGAACTGTTAGAATGACTGTGTCCACATGGAGGTGTGCACACTGAACTGTTAGAATGACTGTGTCTGCATGGAGGTGTGCACACTGAACTGCTAGAATGATTGTGTCCCTGTGGAGGTGTGCACACTGAACCGTTAGAATGACTGTGTCCACATGCGGTGTGCACACTGAATGTTAGAATGAGTGTGCCCACATTGAGATGTGCACACTGAACTGTTAGAATGACTGTGTCCACATGGAGGTGTGTACACTGAACTCTTAGAATGAGTGTGTCCACATGGAGGTGTGCACACTGAACTGTAAGAATGAGTGTGTCCACATGGAGGTGTGCACACTGAACTGTTAGAATGAGTGTGTTCCCGTGGAGCTGTGCACACTGAACTGTTAGATTGAGTGTGCCCACATGGACGTGTGCACACTGAATGGTTAGAATGAGTGTGTCCCCGTGGAGATGTGCACACTGACCTGTTAGAATGAGTGTGCCCCTGTGGAGGTGTGCACAATCAACTGTTAGAATAATTGTGTCCACATGGAGGTGTGCACACTGAACTGTTAGAATGAGTGTGTCCCTGTGGAGGTGTGCACACTGAACTGTTAGAATGAGTGTGTCCACATGGAGGTGTGCACACTGAACTGTTAGAATGAGTGTGTCCACATGGAGGTGTGCACACTGAACTGTTACAATGAGTGTGCCCACATGGAGGTGTGAACACTTGAACTGTTAGAATGAGTGTGTCCACATGGAGGTGTGCACACTGAACTGTTAGAATGATTGTGTCCCTGTGGAGGTGTGCACACTGAACTGTTAGAATGATTGGGTCCACATGGAGGTGTGCACACTTAACTATTAGGATGATTGTGTCCACATGGAGGTGTGCACACTGAAATGTTAGAATGACTGTGTCCACATGGAGGTGTTCAAACTGAACTATTAAAATGATTGTGTCCACATGGAGGTGTGCACACTGAACTGTTAGAATGACTGTTTCAGCATGGAGTTGTGCACACTGAACAGTTAGAATGATTGTGTCCTGTGGATGTGTGCACACTGAAATGTTAGAATGAGTGTGTCTACATTGAGGTGTGCACACTTAACTGTTAGAATGTGTCGACAAGGAGGTGTGCACACTGAACTGTTAGAATGGGTGTGTCCACATGGAGTGTGCAAACTGAACTGTTAGAATGAGTGTGTCCCTGTGGAGGTGTGCACACTTGAACTGTTAGAATGACTGTGTCCACATGGAGGTGTGCACACTCAACTATTAAAATGATTGTGTCCACATGGAGGTGTGCACACTGAAACTGTTAGAATGAGTGTGTCCACATGGAGGTGTGCACACTGAACTGTTAGAATGAGTGTTTCCCTGTGGAGGTGTGCACACTGAACTGTTAGAATGAGTGTGCCCACATGGAGTTGTGCACACTGAAACTGTTAGAATGAGTGTGTCCACATGGAGATGTGAACACTGAACTGTTATAATGAGTGTGCCACATGGAGGTGTGCACACTGAACTGTTTGCATGATTGTGTCCACATGGAGGTGTGCACACTGAACTGTTAGAATGATTGTGTACCTGTGGAGTTGTGCACACTGAACTGTTTGAAGGATTGTGTCCACAGGGAGGTGTGCACACTGAAATGTTAGAATGACTGTGTCCACATGGAGGTGTGCACACTGAACTATTAGAATGATTGTGTCCACATGGAGTTGTGCACACTGAACTGTTAGAATGACTGTGTCCCTGTTGAAGTATGCACACTGAACTGTTAGAATGAGTGTGTCCACATAGAGGTGTGCACACTGAACTGTTAGAATGACTGTGTCCACATGGAGGTGTGCACACTGAACTGTTAGAATGACTGTGTCTGCATGGAGGTGTGCACACTGAACGGTTAGAATGATTGTGTCCCTGAGGATGTGTGCACACTGAAATGTTAGAATGAGTGTGTCTACAAAGAGGTGTGCACACTGAAATGTTAGAATGAGTGTGCACACATGGAGGTTTGCACACTGAACTGTTAGAATGACTGTGTACACACGGTGGTGTGCACACTGAACTGTTAGAATGACTGTGTCCTTGTGGAGGTATGCACTCTGAACTGTTAGAATGAGTGTGTCCACATAGAGGTGTGGACACTGAACTGTTAGAATATGTGTGTCCACATGGAGGTGTGCACACTGAACTGTTAGAATGTGTCCACATGGAGGTGTGCACACTGAACTGTTAGAATGAGTGTGTCCACATGGAGGTGTGCACACTGAACTGTTAGAATGAGTGTGCCCACATGGAGGTGTGAACACTGAACTGTTAGAATGAGTGTGTCCACATGGAGGTGTGCACACTGAACTGTTAGAATGATTGTGTCCCTGTGGAGGTGTGCACACTGAACTGTTAGAATGATTGGGTCCACATGGAGGTGTGCACACTTAACTATTAGGATGATTGTGTCCACATGGAGGTGTGCACACTGAAATGTTAGAATGACTGTGTCCACATGGAGGTGTTCACACTGAACTATTAAAATGATTGTGTCCACATGGAGGTGTGCACACTGAACTGTTAGAATGACTGTTTCTGCATGGAGTTGTGCACACTGAACTGTTAGAATGATTGTGTCCCTGTGGAGGTGTGCACACTGAAATGTTAGAATGAGTGTGTCTACATTGAGGTGTGCACACTGAACTGTTAGAATGTGTCGACAAGGAGGTGTACACACTGAACTGTTAGAATGGGTGTGTCCACATGGAGGTGTGCACACTGAACTGTTAGAATGAGTGTGTCCACATGGAGGTGTGCACACTGAACTGTTAGAATGAGTGTTTTCCTGTGGTGGTGTGCACACTGAACTGTTAGAATGAGTGTGCCCACATGGAGTTGTGCACACTGAACTGTTAGAATGAGTTTGTCCACATGGAGATGTGAACACTGAACTGTTAGAATGAGTGTGCCACATGGAGGTGTGCACACTGAACTGTTAGCATGATTGTGTCCACATGGAGGTGTGCACACTGAACTGTTAGAATGATTGTGTACCTGTGGAGGTGTGCACACTGAACTGTTAGAATGATTGTGTCCACAGGGAGGTGTGCACACTGAAATGTTAGAATGACTGTGTCCACATGGAGGTGTGCACACTGAACTATTAGAATGATTGTGTCCACATGGAGGTGTGCACACTGAACTGATAGAATGACTGTGTCCCTGTTGAAGTATGCACACTGAACTGTTAGAATGAGTGTGTCCACATAGAGGTGTGCACACTGAACTGTTAGAATGACTGTGTCCACATGGAGGTGTGCACACTGAACTGTTAGAATGACTGTGTCTGCATGGATGTGTGCACACTGAACTGTTAGAATGATTGTGTCCCTGAGGATGTGTGCACACTGAAATGTTAGAATGAGTGTGTCTACATGGAGGTGTGCACACTGAAATGTTAGAATGAGTGTGCACACATGGAGGTGTGCACACTGAACTGTTAGAATGTGTCCACATGGAGGTGTGCACACTGAACTGTTAGAATGAGTGTGTGCTTTTGGAGGTGTGCACAGTGAACTGTTAGAATGAGTGTGCCCACATGGAGGTTTGCACACTGAACTGTTAGAATGATTGTGTCCCTGTGGAGGTGTGCACACTGAAACGTTAGAATGAGTGTGTCCCTGTGGAGGTGTGCACACTGAACTGTTAGAATGAGTGTGTCCCTGTGGAGGTGTGTACACTGAACTGTTAGAATGACTGTGTCCACATGGAGGTGTGCACACTGAACTGTTAGAATGAGTGTGTCCACATGGAGGTGTGCACACTGAACTGTTACAATGAGTGTGCCCACATGGAGGTGTGAACACTGAACTGTTAGAATGAGTGTGTCCACATGGAGGTGTGCACACTGAACTGTTAGAATGATTGTGTCCCTGTGGAGGTGTGCACACTGAACTGTTAGAATGATTGGGTCCACATGGAGGTGTGCACACTTAACTATTAGGATGATTGTGTCCACATGGAGGTGTGCACACTGAAATGTTAGAATGACTGTGTCCACATGGAGGTGTTCAAACTGAACTATTAAAATGATTGTGTCCACATGGAGGTGTGCACACTGAACTGTTAGAATGACTGTTTCAGCATGGAGTTGTGCACACTGAACAGTTAGAATGATTGTGTCCCTGTGGATGTGTGCACACTGAAATGTTAGAATGAGTGTGTCTACATTGAGGTGTGCACACTTAACTGTTAGAATGTGTCGACAAGGAGGTGTGCACACTGAACTGTTAGAATGGGTGTGTCCACATGGAGGTGTGCAAACTGAACTGTTAGAATGAGTGTGTCCCTGTGGAGGTGTGCACACTGAACTGTTAGAATGACTGTGTCCACATGGAGGTGTGCACACTCAACTATTAAAATGATTGTGTCCACATGGAGGTGTGCACACTGAACTGTTAGAATGAGTGTGTCCACATGGAGGTGTGCACACTGAACTGTTAGAATGAGTGTTTCCCTGTGGAGGTGTGCACACTGAACTGTTAGAATGAGTGTGCCCACATGGAGTTGTGCACACTGAACTGTTAGAATGAGTGTGTCCACATGGAGATGTGAACACTGAACTGTTATAATGAGTGTGCCACATGGAGGTGTGCACACTGAACTGTTAGCATGATTGTGTCCACATGGAGGTGTGCACACTGAACTGTTAGAATGATTGTGTACCTGTGGAGTTGTGCACACTGAACTGTTTGAAGGATTGTGTCCACAGGGAGGTGTGCACACTGAAATGTTAGAATGACTGTGTCCACATGGAGGTGTGCACACTGAACTATTAGAATGATTGTGTCCACATGGAGGTGTGCACACTGAACTGTTAGAATGACTGTGTCCCTGTTGAAGTATGCACACTGAACTGTTAGAATGAGTGTGTCCACATAGAGGTGTGCACACTGAACTGTTAGAATGACTGTGTCCACATGGAGGTGTGCACACTGAACTGTTAGAATGACTGTGTCTGCATGGAGGTGTGCACACTGAACGGTTAGAATGATTGTGTCCCTGAGGATGTGTGCACACTGAAATGTTAGAATGAGTGTGTCTACAAAGAGGTGTGCACACTGAAATGTTAGAATGAGTGTGCACACATGGAGGTTTGCACACTGAACTGTTAGAATGACTGTGTACACACGGTGGTGTGCACACTGAACTGTTAGAATGACTGTGTCCTTGTGGAGGTATGCACTCTGAACTGTTAGAATGAGTGTGTCCACATAGAGGTGTGGACACTGAACTGTTAGAATATGTGTGTCCACATGGAGGTGTGCACACTGAACTGTTAGAATGTGTCCACATGGAGGTGTGCACACTGAACTGTTAGAATGAGTGTGTCCACATGGAGGTGTGCACACTGAACTGTTAGAATGAGTGTGCCCACATGGAGGTGTGAACACTGAACTGTTAGAATGAGTGTGTCCACATGGAGGTGTGCACACTGAACTGTTAGAATGATTGTGTCCCTGTGGAGGTGTGCACACTGAACTGTTAGAATGATTGGGTCCACATGGAGGTGTGCACACTTAACTATTAGGATGATTGTGTCCACATGGAGGTGTGCACACTGAAATGTTAGAATGACTGTGTCCACATGGAGGTGTTCACACTGAACTATTAAAATGATTGTGTCCACATGGAGGTGTGCACACTGAACTGTTAGAATGACTGTTTCTGCATGGAGTTGTGCACACTGAACTGTTAGAATGATTGTGTCCCTGTGGAGGTGTGCACACTGAAATGTTAGAATGAGTGTGTCTACATTGAGGTGTGCACACTGAACTGTTAGAATGTGTCGAAAAGGAGGTGTACACACTGAACTGTTAGAATGGGTGTGTCCACATGGAGGTGTGCACACTGAACTGTTAGAATGAGTGTGTCCACATGGAGGTGTGCACACTGAACTGTTAGAATGAGTGTTTTCCTGTGGTGGTGTGCACACTGAACTGTTAGAATGAGTGTGCCCACATGGAGTTGTGCACACTGAACTGTTAGAATGAGTTTGTCCACATGGAGATGTGAACACTGAACTGTTAGAATGAGTGTGCCACATGGAGGTGTGCACACTGAACTGTTAGCATGATTGTGTCCACATGGAGGTGTGCACACTGAACTGTTAGAATGATTGTGTACCTGTGGAGGTGTGCACACTGAACTGTTAGAATGATTGTGTCCACAGGGAGGTGTGCACACTGAACTATTAGAATGATTGTGTCCACATGGAGGTGTGCACACTGAACTGATAGAATGACTGTGTCCCTGTTGAAGTATGCACACTGAACTGTTAGAATGAGTGTGTCCACATAGAGGTGTGCACACTGAACTGTTAGAATGACTGTGTCCACATGGAGGTGTGCACACTGAACTGTTAGAATGACTGTGTCTGCATGGATGTGTGCACACTGAACTGTTAGAATGATTGTGTCCCTGAGGATGTGTGCACACTGAAATGTTAGAATGAGTGTGTCTACATGGAGGTGTGCACACTGAAATGTTAGAATGAGTGTGCACACATGGAGGTGTGCACACTGAACTGTTAGAATGTGTCCACATGGAGGTGTGCACACTGAACTGTTAGAATGAGTGTGTGCTTTTGGAGGTGTGCACAGTGAACTGTTAGAATGAGTGTGCCCACATGGAGGTTTGCACACTGAACTGTTAGAATGATTGTGTCCCTGTGGAGGTGTGCACACTGAAACGTTAGAATGAGTGTGTCCCTGTGGAGGTGTGCACACTGAACTGTTAGAATGAGTGTGTCCCTGTGGAGGTGTGTACACTGAACTGTTAGAATGACTGTGTCCACATGGAGGTGTGCACACTCAACTATTAAAATGATTGTGTCCACATGGAGGTGTGCACACTGAACTGTTAGAATGAGTGTGTCCACATGGAGGTGTGCACAATGAACTGTTAGAATGCGTGTGTCCACATGGAGGTGTGCACACTGAACTGTTAGAATGAGTGTGTCCACATGGAGGTGTGCACACTGAACTGTTAGAATGAGTGTGTCCCTGTGGAGATGCGCACACTGAACTGTAAGAATGAGAGTGCCCACATGGAGGTGTGCACACTGAACTGTTATAATGAGTGTGTCCACATGGAGGTGTGCACACTGAACTCTCAGAATGAGTGTGCCCACATGGAGGTGTGCACACTGAACAGTTAGAGTGACTGTGTCTACATGGAGGTGTGCACACTGAACTGTTAGAATGACTGTGTCTGCATGGAGGTGAGCACACTGCACTGTTAGAATGACTGTGTCCCTGTTGAGGTATGCACTCTGAACTGTTAGAATGAGTGTGCCACATGGAGGTGTGCACACTGAACTGTTAGAATGAGTGTGTCCACATAGAGGTGTGCACACTGAAATGTTAGAATGATTGTGTACCTGTGGAGGTGTGCACACTGAACTGTTAGAATGATTGTGTCCACAGGGAGGTGTGCACACTGAAATATTAGAATGATTGTGTCCACATGGAGGTGTGCACACTGAAATGTTAGAATGACTGTGTCCACATGGAGGTGTGCACACTGAACTATTAGAATGATTGTGTCCACATGGAGGTGTGCACACTGAACTGTTAGAATGACTGTGTCCCTGTTGAAGTATGCACTCTGAACTGTTAGAATGAGTGTGTCCACATAGATGTGTGCACACTAAACTGTTAGAATGACTGTGTCCACATGGAGGTGTGCACACTGAACTGTTAGACTGACTGTGTCTGCATGGAGGTGTGCACACTGAACTGTTAGAATGATTGTGTCTCTGTGGATGTGTGCACACTGAAATGTTAGAATGAGTGTGTCTACATGGAGGTGTGCACACTGAACTCTTAGAATGTGTCTACACGGAGGTGTGCACACTGAACTGTTAGAAGGTGTCGACATGGAGGTGTGCACACAGAACTGTTAGAATCAGTGTGTCCACATGGAGGTGTGCACACTGAACTGTTAGAATGAGTGTGTCCCTGTGGATGTGTGCACACTGAACTGCTAGAATGACTGTGTCCACATGGAGGATTGCACACTCAACTATTAGAATGATAGTGTCCACATAAAGGTGTGCACACTGAAATGTTAGAAAGAGGGTGTCCCTGTGGGGGTGTGCACACTGAACTGTTAGAATGAGTGTGTCCACATGGAGGTGTGCACACTGAATGTTAGAATGAGTGTGCCCACATGGAGGTGTGCACACTGAACTGTTAGAATGAGTGTGTTCCCGTGGAGCTGTGCACACTGAACTGTTAGAATGAGTGTGCCCACATGGAGGTGTGCACACTGAACTGTTAGAATGACTGTTTCAGCATGGAGGTGTGCACACTGAACTGTTAGAATGAGTGTGTCCACATGGAGGTGTGCAAACTGAACTGTTAGAATGAGTGTGTCCACATGGAGGTGTGCACACTGAACTGTTAGAATGAGTGTGCACTCATGGAGTTGTTCACACTGAACTCTTAGAATGGTTGTGTCCACATGGAGGTGTGCACACTGAACTGTTAGAATGAGTGAGTCCCTGTGGAGCTGTGCAACACTGAACTGTTAGAATGAGGGTGCCCCTGTGTAGGTGTGCACACTGAACTGTTAGAATGAGTGTGTCCACATGGAGGTGTGCACACTGAACTGTTAGAATGAGTGTGTCCCTGTGGAAGTGTGCACACTGAACTGTTAGAATGAGTGTGGCCACATGGAGGTGTGCACACTGAACTGTTAGAATGAGTGTGTCCACATGGAGGTGTGCACACTGAACTGTTAGAATGATTGTGTACCTGTGGAGTTGTGCACACTGAACTGTTTGAAGGATTGTGTCCACAGGGAGGTGTGCACACTGAAATGTTAGAATGACTGTGTCCACATGGAGGTGTGCACACTGAACTATTAGAATGATTGTGTCCACATGGAGGTGTGCACACTGAACTGTTAGAATGACTGTGTCCCTGTTGAAGTATGCACACTGAACTTTTAGAATGAGTGTGTCCACATAGAGGTGTGCACACTGAACTGTTAGAATGACTGTGTCCACATGGAGGTGTGCACACTGAACTGTTAGAATGACTGTGTCTGCATGGAGGTGTGCACACTGAACGGTTAGAATGATTGTGTCCCTGAGGATGTGTGCACACTGAAATGTTAGAATGAGTGTGTCTACAAAGAGGTGTGCACACTGAAATGTTAGAATGAGTGTGCACACATGGAGGTTTGCACACTGAACTGTTAGAATGACTGTGTACACATGGTGGTGTGCACACTGAACTGTTAGAATGACTGTGTCCTTGTGGAGGTATGCACTCTGAACTGTTAGAATGAGTGTGTCCACATAGAGGTGTGGACACTGAACTGTTAGAATGAGTGTGTCCACATGGAGGTGTGTACAATGAAGTGTTAAAATGTGTCCACATGGAGGTGTGCACACTGAACTGTTAGAATGAGTGTGCCCACATGGAGGTTTGCACACTGAACTGTTAGAATGAGTGTGTCCCTGTGGAGGTGTGCACACTGAACTGTTAGAATGATTGTGTCCCTGTGGAGGTGTGCACACTGAACTGTTAGAATGATTGGGTCCACATGGAGGTGTGCACACTTAACTATTAGGATGATTGTGTCCACATGGAGGTGTGCACACTGAAATGTTAGAATGACTGTGTCCACATGGAGGTGTTCACACTGAACTATTAAAATGATTGTGTCCACATGGAGGTGTGCACACTGAACTGTTAGAATGACTGTTACTGCATGGAGTTGTGCACACTGAACTGTTAGAATGATTGTGTCCCTGTGGAGGTGTGCACACTGAAATGTTAGAATGAGTGTGTCTACATTGAGGTGTGCACACTGAACTGTTAGAATGTGTCGACAAGGAGGTGTACACACTGAACTGTTAGAATGGGTGTGTCCACATGGAGGTGTGCACACTGAACTGTTAGAATGAGTGTGTCCCTGTGGAGGTGTGCACACTGAACTGTTAGAATGACTGTGTCCACATGGAGGTGTGCACACTCAAGTATTAAAATGATTGTGTCCACATGGAGGTGTGCACACTGAACTGTTAGAATGAGTGTGTCCACATGGAGGTGTGCACACTGAACTGTTAGAATGAGTGTTTCCCTGTGGTGGTGTGCACACTGAACTGTTAGCATGATTGTGTCCACATGGAGGTGTGCACACTGAACTGTTAGAATGATTGTGTACCTGTGGAGGTGTGCACACTGAACTGTTAAAATGATTGTGTCCACAGGGAGGTGTGCACACTGAAATGTTAGAATGACTGTGTCCACATGGTGGTGTGCACACTGAACTATTAGAATGATTGTGTCCACATGGAGGTGTGCACACTGAACTGATAGAATGACTGTGTCCCTGTTGAAGTATGCACACTGAACTGTTAGAATGAGTGTGTCCACATAGAGGTGTGCACACTGAACTGTTAGAATGACTGTGTCCACATGGAGGTGTGCACACTGAACTGTTAGAATGAATGTGTCTGCATGGAGGTGTGCACACTGAACTGTTAGAATGATTGTGTCCCTGAGGATGTGTGCACACTGAAATGTTAGAATGAGTGTGTCTACATGGAGGTGTGCACACTGAAATGTTAGAATGAGTGTGCACACATGGAGGTTTGCACACTGAACTGTTAGAATGACTGTGTCCACATGGAGGTGTGCACACTGAACTGTTAGAATGTGTCCACATGGAGGTGTGCACACTGAACTGTTAGAATGAGTGTGTGCTTTTGGAGGTGTGCACAGTGAACTGTTAGAATGAGTGTGCCCACATGGAGGTTTGCACACTGAACTGTTAGAATGATTGTGTCCCTGTGGAGGTGTGCACACTGAAACGTTAGAATGAGTGTGTCCCTGTGGAGGTGTGCACACTGAACTGTTAGAATGAGTGTGTCCCTGTGGAGGTGTGTACACTGAACTGTTAGAATGACTGTGTCCACATGGAGGTGTGCACACTCAACTATTAAAATGATTGTGTCCACATGGAGGTGTGCACACTGAACTGTTAGAATGAGTGTGTCCACATGGAGGTGTGCACAATGAACTGTTAGAATGCGTGTGTCCACATGGAGGTGTGCACACTGAACTGTTAGAATGAGTGTGTCCACATGGAGGTGTGCACACTGAACTGTTAGAATGAGTGTGTCCCTGTGGAGATGCGCACACTGAACTGTAAGAATGAGAGTGCCCACATGGAGGTGTGCACACTGAACTGTTATAATGAGTGTGTCCACATGGAGGTGTGCACACTGAACTCTCAGAATGAGTGTGCCCACATGGAGGTGTGCACACTGAACAGTTAGAGTGACTGTGTCTACATGGAGGTGTGCACACTGAACTGTTAGAATGACTGTGTCTGCATGGAGGTGAGCACACTGCACTGTTAGAATGACTGTGTCCCTGTTGAGGTATGCACTCTGAACTGTTAGAATGAGTGTGCCACATGGAGGTGTGCACACTGAACTGTTAGAATGAGTGTGTCCACATAGAGGTGTGCACACTGAAATGTTAGAATGATTGTGTACCTGTGGAGGTGTGCACACTGAACTGTTAGAATGATTGTGTCCACAGGGAGGTGTGCACACTGAACTATTAGAATGATTGTGTCCACATGGAGGTGTGCACACTGAAATGTTAGAATGACTGTGTCCACATGGAGGTGTGCACACTGAACTATTAGAATGATTGTGTCCACATGGAGGTGTGCACACTGAACTGTTAGAATGACTGTGTCCCTGTTGAAGTATGCACTCTGAACTGTTAGAATGAGTGTGTCCACATAGATGTGTGCACACTAAACTGTTAGAATGACTGTGTCCACATGGAGGTGTGCACACTGAACTGTTAGACTGACTGTGTCTGCATGGAGGTGTGCACACTGAACTGTTAGAATGATTGTGTCTCTGTGGATGTGTGCACACTGAAATGTTAGAATGAGTGTGTCTACATGGAGGTGTGCACACTGAACTCTTAGAATGTGTCTACACGGAGGTGTGCACACTGAACTGTTAGAAGGTGTCGACATGGAGGTGTGCACACAGAACTGTTAGAATCAGTGTGTCCACATGGAGGTGTGCACACTGAACTGTTAGAATGAGTGTGTCCCTGTGGATGTGTGCACACTGAACTGCTAGAATGACTGTGTCCACATGGAGGATTGCACACTCAACTATTAGAATGATAGTGTCCACATAAAGGTGTGCACACTGAAATGTTAGAAAGAGGGTGTCCCTGTGGGGGTGTGCACACTGAACTGTTAGAATGAGTGTGTCCACATGGAGGTGTGCACACTGAATGTTAGAATGAGTGTGCCCACATGGAGGTGTGCACACTGAACTGTTAGAATGAGTGTGTTCCCGTGGAGCTGTGCACACTGAACTGTTAGAATGAGTGTGCCCACATGGAGGTGTGCACACTGAACTGTTAGAATGACTGTTTCAGCATGGAGGTGTGCACACTGAACTGTTAGAATGAGTGTGTCCACATGGAGGTGTGCAAACTGAACTGTTAGAATGAGTGTGTCCACATGGAGGTGTGCACACTGAACTGTTAGAATGAGTGTGCACTCATGGAGTTGTTCACACTGAACTCTTAGAATGGTTGTGTCCACATGGAGGTGTGCACACTGAACTGTTAGAATAAGTGAGTCCCTGTGGAGCTGTGCAACACTGAACTGTTAGAATGAGGGTGCCCCTGTGTAGGTGTGCACACTGAACTGTTAGAATGAGTGTGTCCACATGGAGGTGTGCACACTGAACTGTTAGAATGAGTGTGTCCCTGTGGAAGTGTGCACACTGAACTGTTAGAATGAGTGTGGCCACATGGAGGTGTGCACACTGAACTGTTAGAATGAGTGTGTCCACATGGAGGTGTGCACACTGAACTGTTAGAATGAGTGTGTCGACTGGAGGTGTGCCCACTGAACTGTTAGAATGAGTGTGTCCACATGGAGGTGTGCACACTGAAATGTTAGAATGAGTGAGTCCCTGTGGAGCTGTGCAACACTGAACTGTTAGAATGAGGGTGCCCCTGTGTAGGTGTGCACACTGAACTGTTAGAATGAGTGTGTCCACATGGAGGTGTGCACACTGAACTGTTAGAATGAGTGTGTCCCTGTGGAGGTGTGCACACTGAACTGATAGAATGATTGTGTCCACATGGAGGTGTGCGCACTGATCTATTAGGATGATTGTGTCCACATGGAGGTGTGCACACTGAGCTGTTAGAATGACTGTGTCCCTGTTGAGGTATGCACTCTGAACTGTTAGAATGAGTGTGTCCACATGGAGGTGTGCACACTGAACTATTAGAATGACTGTGTCTACATGGAGGTGTGCACACTGAACTGTTAGAATGACTGTGTCCCTGTTGAGGTATGCACCCTGAACTGTTAGAATGAGTGTGTCTACATGGAGGTGTGCACACTGAACTGTTAGAATGACTGTGTCTGCATGGATGTGTGCACACTGAACTGTTAGAATGATTGTGTCCCTGAGGATGTGTGCACACTGAAATGTTAGAATGAGTGTGTCTACATGGAGGTGTGCACACTGAAATGTTAGAATGAGTGTGCACACATGGAGGTTTGCACACTGAACTGTTAGAATGACTGTGTCCACATGGAGGTGTGCACACTGAACTGTTAGTTGTGTCCACATGGAGGTGTGCACACTGAACTGTTAGAATGAGTGTGTGCTTTTGGAGGTGTGCACAGTGAACTGTTAGAATGAGTGTGCCCACATGGAGGTTTGCACACTGAACTGTTAGAATGATTGTGTCCCTGTGGAGGTGTGCACACTGAAATGTTAGAATGAGTGTGTCTACATTGAGGTGTGCACACTGAACTGTTAGAATGTGTCGACAAGGAGGTGTGCACAATGAACTGTTAGAATGAGTGTGTCCCTGTGGAGGTGTGCACACTGAAATGTTAGAATGAGTGTGTTCCTGTGGAGGTGTGTACACTGAACTGTTAGAATGACTGTGTCCACATGGAGGTGTGCACACTCAACTATTAAAATGATTGTGTCCACATGGAGGTGTGCACACTGAACTGTTAGAATGAGTGTGTCCACATGGAGGTGTGCACACTGAACTGTTAGAATGCGTGTGTCCACATGGAGGTGTGCACACTGAACTGTTAGAATGAGTGTGTCCACATGGAGGTGTGCACACTGAACTGTTAGAATGAGTGTGTCCTTGTGGAGATGCGCACACTGAACTGTAAGAATGAGAGTGCCCACATGGAGGTTTGCACATTGAACTGTTATAATGAGTGTGTCCACATGGAGGTGTGCACACTGAACTCTCAGAATGAGTGTGCCCACATGGAGGTGTGCACACTGAACAGTTAGAGTGACTGTGTCTACATGGAGGTGTGCACACTGAACTGTTAGAATGACTGTGTCTGCATGGAGGTGAGCACACTGCACTGTTAGAATGACTGTGTCCCTGTTGAGGTATGCACTCTGAACTGTTAGAATGAGTGTGCCACATGGAGGTGTGCACACTGAACTGTTAGAATGAGTGTGTCCACATGGAGGTGTGCACACTGAAATGATAGAATGATTGTGTACCTGTGTAGGTGTGCACACTGAACTGTTAGAATGATTGTGTCCACAGGGAGGTGTGCAAACTGAACTATTAGAATGATTGTGTCCACATGGAGGTGTGCACACTGAAATGTTAGAATGACTGTGTCCACATGGAGGTGTGCACACTGAACTATTAGAATGATTGTGTCCACATGGAGGTGTGCACACTGATCTGTTAGAATGACTGTGTCCCTGTTGAAGTATGCACTCTGAAATGTTAAAATGAGTGTGTCCACATAGATGTGTGCACACTGAACTGTTAGAATGACTGTGTCCACATGGAGGTGTGCACACTGAACTGTTAGACTGACTGTGTCTGCATGGAGGTGTGCACACTGAACTGTTAGAATGATTGTGTCTCTGTGGATGTGTGCACACTGAAATGTTAGAATGAGTGTGTCTACATGGAGGTGTGCACACTGAACTGTTAGAATGTGTCTACACGGAGGTGTGCACACTGAACTGTTAGAAGGTGTCGACATGGAGGTGTGCACACAGAACTGTTAGAATCAGTGTGTCCACATGGAGGTGTGCACACTGAACTGTTAGAATGAGTGTGTCCCTGTGGATGTGTGCACACTGAACTGCTAGAATGACTGTGTCCACATGGAGGATTGCACACTCAACTATTAGAATGATAGTGTCCACATAAAGGTATGCACACTGAAATGTTAGAAAGAGTGTGTCCCTGTGGGGGTGTGCACACTGAACTGTGAGAATGAGTGTGTCCACATGGAAGTGTGCACACTGAATGTTAGAATGAGTGTGCCCACATGGAGGTGTGCACACTGAACTCTTAGAATGAGTGTGTTCCCGTGGAGCTGTGCACACTGAACTGTTATAATGAGTGTGCCCACATGGAGGTGTGCACACTGAACTGTTAGAATGACTGTTTCAGCATGGAGGTGTGCACACTGAACTGTTAGAATGAGTGTGTCCACATGGAGGTGTGCAAACTGAACTGTTAGAATGAGTGTGTCCACATGGAGTTGTGCACACTGAACTGTTAGAATGAGTGTGCACTCATGGAGTTGTTCACACTGAACTCTTAGAATGGTTGTGTCCACATGGAGGTGTGCACACTGAACTGTTAGAATGAGTGAGCCCCTGTGGAGCTGTGCAACACTGAACTGTTAGAATGAGGGTGCCCCTGTGTAGGTGTGCACACTGAACTGTTACAATGAGTGTGTCCACATGGAGGTGTGCACACTGAACTGTTAGAATGAGTGTGTCCCTGTGGAAGTGTGCACACTGAACTGATAGAATGAGTGTGGCCACATGGAGGTGTGCACACTGAACTGTTAGAATGAGTGTGTCCACATGGAGGTGTGCACACTGAACTGTTAGAATGAGTGTGTCGACTGGAGGTGTGCACACTGAACTGTTAGAATGAGCGTGTCCACATGGCGGTGTGCACACTGAAATGTTAGAATGAGTATGTCCCTGTGGAGGTGTGCACACTGAACTGATAGAATGATTGTGTCCACATGGAGGTGTGCGCACTGATCTATTAGGATGATTGTGTCCACATGGAGGTGTGCACACTGAGCTGTTAGAATGACTGTGTCCCTGTTGAGGTATGCACTCTGTACTGTTAGAATGAGTGTGTACACATGGAGGTGTGCACACTGAACTATTAGAATGACTGTGTCTATATGGAGGTGTGCACACTGAACTGTTAGAATGACTGTGTCCCTGTTGAGGTATGCACGCTGAACTGTTAGAATGAGTGTGTCTACATGGAGGTGTGCACACTGAACTGTTAGAATGACTCTGTCTGCATGGAGGTGTGCACAATGAACTGTTAGAATGATTGTGACCCTGTGGAGGTGTGCACACTGAACTGTTAGAATGAGTGTGCCCACATGGAGGTGTGCACAATGAACTGTTAGAATGAGTGTGTCCTCATGGAGGTGTGCACACTGAACTGTTAGAATGCGTGTGTCCTCATGGAGGTGTGCACACTGAACTGGTAGAATTAGTGTGTCCACATGGAGTTGTGCACACTGAACTGTTAGAATGAGTGTGTCCCTGTGGAGATGCGCACACTGAACTGTTAGAATTAGAGTGCCAACATGGAGGTGTGCACACTGAACTGTTAGAATGTTGTGTCCACATGGAGGTGTGCACACTGAACTGTTATAGTGAGTGTACCCACATGGAGGTGTGCACACTGAACTGTTAGAATGAGTGTGCACACATGGAGGTTTGCACACTGAACTGTTAGAATGACTGTGTCCACATGGAGGTGTGCACACTGAACTGTTAGAATGTGTCCACATGGAGGTGTGCACACTGAACTGTTAGAATGAGAGTGTCTAAATGTAGGTGTGCACACTGAACTGTTAGAATGAGTGTGTCCACATGGAGGTGTGCACACTGAACTGTTACAATGAGTGTGCCCACATGGAGGTGTGAACACTGAACTGTTAGAATGAGTGTGTCCACATGGAGGTGTGCACACTGAACTGTTAGAATGATTGTGTCCCTGTGGAGGTGTGCACAGTGAACTGTTAGAATGATTGGGTCCACATGGAGGTGTGCACACTTAACTATTAGGATGATTGTGTCCACATGGAGGTGTGCACACTGAAATGTTAGAATGACTGTGTCCACATGGAGGTGTTCACACTGAACTATTAAAATGATTGTGTCCACATGGAGGTGTGCACACTGAACTGTTAGAATGACTGTTTCTGCATGGAGTTGTGCACACTGAACTGTTAGAATGATTGTGTCCCTGTGGAGGTGTGCACACTGAAATGTTAGAATGAGTGTGTCTACATTGAGGTGTGCACACTTAACTGTTAGAATGTGTCGACAAGGAGGTGTGCACACTGAACTGTTAGAATGGGTGTGTCCACATGGAGGTGTGCACACTGAACTGTTAGAATGAGTGTGTCCCTGTGGAGGTGTGCACACTGAACTGTTAGAATGACTGTGTCCACATGGAGGTGTGCACACTCAAGTATTAAAATGATTGTGTCCACATGGAGGTGTGCACACTGAACTGTTAGAATGAGTGTTTCCCTGTGGTGGTGTGCACACTGAACTGTTAGAATGAATGTGCCCACATGGAGTTGTGCACACTGAACTGTTAGAATGAGTGTGTCCACATGGAGATGTGAACACTGAACTGTTAGAATGAGTGTGCCACATCGTGGTGTGCACACTGAACTGTTAGCATGATTGTGTCCACATGGAGGTGTGCACACTGAACTGTTAGAATGATTGTGTCCACAGGGAGGTGTGCACACTGAAATGTTAGAATGACTGTGTCCACATGGAGGTGTGCACACTGAACTATTAGAAAGATTGTGTCCACATGGAGGTGTGCACACTGAACTGTTAGAATGACTGTGTCCCTGTTGAAGTATGCACACTGAACTGTTAGAATGAGTGTGTCCACATAGAGGTGTGCACACTGAACGGTTAGAATGACTGTGTCCACATGGAGGTGTGCACACTGAACTGTTAGAATGACTGTGTCTGCATGGATGTGTGCACACTGAACTGTTAGAAAGATTGTGTCCCTGAGGATGTGTGCACACTGAAATGTTAGAATGAGTGTGTCTACATGGAGGTGTGCACACTGAAATGTTAGAATGACTGTGTCCACATGGAGGTGTGCACACTGAACTGTTAGAATGTGTCCACATGGAGGTGTGCACACTGAACTGTTAGAATGAGAGTGTCTAAATGTAGGTGTGCACACTGAACTGTTAGAATGAGTGTGTCCACATGGAGGTGTGCACACTGAAATGTTAGAATGAGTGTGTGCTTTTGGAGGTGTGCACACTGAACTGTTAGAATGCGTGTGTCCACATGGAGGTGTACACACTTAACTGTTAGAAAGAGTGTGTCCACATGGAGGTGTGCACACTGAACTGTTAGAATGAGTGTGTCCACATGGAGGTGTGCACACTGAACTGTTAGAATGACTGTTTCAGCATGGAGATGTGCACTCTGAACTGTTAGAATGATTGTGTCCCTGTGGAGGTGTGCACACTGAAATGTTAGAATGAGTGTGTCTACATTGAGGTGTGCACACTGAACTGTTAGAATGTGTCGACAAGGAGGTGTGCACAATGAACTGTTAGAATGAGTGTGTCCCTGTGGAGGTGTGCACACTGAACTGTTAGAATGAGTGTGTCCCTGTGGAGGTGTGTACACTGAACTGTTAGAATGACTGTGTCCACATGGAGGTGTGCACACTCAACTATTAAAATGATTGTGTCCACATGGAGGTGTGCACACTGAACTGTTAGAATGAGTGTGTCCACATGGAGGTGTGCACACTGAACTGTTAGAATGAGTGTGCACACATGGAGGTTTGCACACTGAACTGTTAGAATGACTGTGTCCACATGGAGGTGTGCACACTGAACTGTTAGAATGTGTCCACATGGAGGTGTGCACACTGAACTGTTAGAATGAGAGTGTCTAAATGTAGGTGTGCACACTGAACTGTTAGAATGAGTGTGTCCACATGGAGGTGTGCACACTGAACTGTTAGAATGAGTGTGTGCTTTTGGAGGTGTGCACACTGAACTGTTAGAATGCGTGTGTCCACATGGAGGTGTACACACTTAACTGTTAGAAAGAGTGTGTCCACATGGAGGTGTGCACACTGAACTGTTAGAATGAGTGTCTCCACATGGAGGTGTGCACACTGAACTGTTAGAATGACTGTTTCAGCATGGAGATGTGCACTCTGAACTGTTAGAATGATTGTGTCCCTGTGGAGGTGTGCACACTGAAATGTTAGAATGAGTGTGTCTACATTGAGGTGTGCACACTGAACTGTTAGAATGTGTCGACAAGGAGGTGTGCACAATGAACTGTTAGAATGAGTGTGTCCCTGTGGAGGTGTGCACACTGAACTGTTAGAATGAGTGTGTCCCTGTGGAGGTGTGTACACTGAACTGTTAGAATGACTGTGTCCACATGGAGGTGTGCACACTCAACTATTAAAATGATTGTGTCCACATGGAGGTGTGCACACTGAACTGTTAGAATGAGTGTGTCCACATGGAGGTGTGCACACTGAACTGTTAGAATGCGTGTGTCCACATGTAGTGTGCACACTGAACTGTTAGATTGAGTGTGTCCACATGGAGGTGTGCACACTGAACTGTTAGAATGAGTGTGTCCCTGTGGAGATGCGCACACTGAACTGTAAGAATGAGAGTGCCCACATGGAGGTGTGCACACTGAACTGTTATAATGAGTGTGTCCACATGGAGGTGTGCACACTGAACTCTCAGAATGAGTGTGCCCACATGGAGGTGTGCACACTGAACAGTTAGAGTGACTGTGTCTACATGGAGGTGTGCACACTGAACTGTTAGAATGACTGTGTCTGCATGGAGGTGAGCACACTGCACTGTTAGAATGACTGTGTCCCTGTTGAGGTATGCACTCTGAACTGTTAGAATGAGTGTGCCACATGGAGGTGTGCACACTGAACTGTTAGAATGAGTGTGTCCACATGGAGGTGTGCACACTGAAATGTTAGAATGATTGTGTACCTGTGGAGGTGTGCACACTGAACTGTTAGAATGATTGTGTCCACAGGGAGGTGTGCACACTGAACTATTAGAATGATTGTGTCCACATGGAGGTGTGCACACTGAACTGTTAGAATGACTGTGTCTGCATGGAGGTGTGCACACTGAACTGTGAGAATGAGTGTGTCCCTGTGGAGGTGTGCACACTGAACTGTAAGAATGACTGTGTCCACATGGAGGTGTGCACAATCAACTCTTAAAATGATTGTGTCCACATGGATGTGTGCACACTGAACTGTTAGAATGAGTGTGTCCTTGTGGAGGTGTGCACACTGAACTGTTAGAATGAGTGTGCCCCTGTGGAGGTGTGCACACTGAACTGTTAGAATGAGTGTGTCCACATGGAGGTGTGCACACTGAACTGTTAGAATGAGTGTGTCCCTGTGGAGGTATGCACTCTGAACTATTAGAATGAGGGTGTCCACATAGAGGTGTACACACTGAACTGTTAGAATGACTGTGTCCATATGGAGGTTTGCACACTGAACTGTTAGAATGACTGTGTCCGCATGGAGGTGCGCACAGTGAACTGTTAGAATGTGTCCACATGGAGGTGTGCACAATGAACTGTTAGAATGAGTGTGTCCACATTGAGCTCTGCACACTGAACTGTTAGAATAAGTGTGTCCACATGTATGTGTGCACATTGAACTGTTAGAATGAGTTTATCCACATGGCGGTGTGCACAATGAACTGTTAGAATGACTGTGTCCACATGGAGGTGTTCACATTGAACTATTAGAATGATTGTGTCCACATGGACGTGTGCACACTGAACTGTAGAATGACTGTGTCCCTGTGGAGGTATGCACTCTGAACTGTTAGAATGAGTGTGTCTACATAGAGGTGTGCACACTGAACAGTTAGAATGACTGTGTCCACATGGAGGTGTGCACACTGAACTGTTAGAATGACTGTGTCTGCATGGAGGTGTGCACACTGAACTGTAAGAAAGATTGTGTCCCTGTGGAACTGTGCACACTGAAATGTTAGAATGAGTGTGTCTACATGGAGGTGTGCACACTGAACATTTAGAATGTGTCCACATGGAGGTGTGCACACTGAACTGTTAGAATGAGTGTGTCCACTTGGTGGTGAGCACAGTGAACTGATAGAATGAGTGTGTCCCTGTGGAGTTGTGCACACTGAACTGTTAGAATGAGTGTGTACCTGTGGATGTATGCACTCTGAACTGTTAGAATGAGGGTGTCCATATAGAGGTGTGCACACTGAACTGTTAGAATAACTATGTCTGCATGGAGGTGTGCACACTGAACTGTTAGAATGAGTGTGTCCATGTGGAGGTGTGCACACTGAACTGTTAGAATGAGTGTGCCCACATGGAGATGTGCACAGTGAACTGTTAGAATGAGTGTGTCCACATGGAGGTGTGCACTCTGAAATGTTAGAATGTGTCCACATGGAGGTGTGCACACTGAGCTGTTAGAATGACTGTGTCCCTGTTGAGGTATGCACTCTGAACTGTTAGAATGAGTGTGTCCACATGGAGGTGTGCACACTGAACTGTTAGAATGACTGTGTCTACATTGAGGTGTGCACAGTGAACTGTTAGAATGACTGTGTCTGCATGGAGGTGTGCACACTGAACTGTTAGAATGACTGTGTCCCTGTTGAGGTATGCACCCTGAACTGTTTGAATGAGTGTGTCCACATGGAGGTGTGCACACTGAACTGTTAGAATGACTGTGTATACATGGAGGTGTGCACACTGAACTGTTAGAATGACTGTGTCTGCATGCAGGTGTGGACACTGAACTGTTAGAATGATTGTGTCCCTGTGGAGGTGTGCACATTGAACTGTTACAATGAGTGTGTCCACTTGGAGGTGTGCACAATGAACTGTTAGAATGACTGTGTCTACATGGAGGTGTGCACACTGAACTGTTAGAATGATTGTGTCCCTGTGGAGGTGTGCACACTGAAATGTTAGAATGAGTGTGTCTACATTGAGGTGTGCACACTGAACTGTTAGAATGTGTGGACAAGGAGGTGTGCACAGTGAACTGTTAGAATGAGTGTGTCCACATGGAGGTGTGCACACTGAACTGTTAGAATGAGTGTGTCCCTGTGGCGGTGTGCACACTGAACTGTTAGAATGACTGTTTCCACATGGAGGTGTGCACACTCAACTCCTAGAATGATTGTGTCCACATGGATGTGTGCACACTGAACTGTTAGTTGAGTGTGTCCCTGTGGAGGTGTGCACACTGAACTGTTAGAATGAGTGTGCCCCTGTGGAGGTGTGCACACTGAACTGTTAGAATGAGTGTGTTCACATGGAGGTGTGCACACTGAACTGTTAGAATGAGTGTGTCCCTGTGGAGGTGCGCACACTGAAATGTTAGAATGAGTGTGCCCACATGGAGGTGTGCACAATGAACTGTTAGAATGAGTGTGTCCACATGGAGGTGTGGACACTGAACTGTTAGAATGAGTGTGTCCACATGGAGGTGTGCACACTGAACTGTTAGATTGAGTGTGTCCACATGGAGGTGTGCACACTGAAATGTTAGAATGAGTGTGTCCCTGTGGAGGTGTGCACACTGAAATGTTAGAATGATTGTGTCCACATGGAGGTGTTCACACTGAACTGTTAGAATGACTGTGTCCCTGTTGAGGTATGCACTCTGAACTGTTAGAATGAGTGTGTCCACATGGAGGTGTGCACACTGAACTGTTAGAATGACTGTGTCTACATTGAGGTGTGCACAGTGAACTGTTAGAATGACTGTGTCTGCATGGTGGTGTGCACACTGAACTGTTAGAATGACTGTGTCCCTGTTGAGGTATGCACCCAGAACTGTTAGAATGAGTGTGTCCACATGGAGGTGTGCACACTGAACTGTTAGAATGACTGTGTCTACATGGAGGTTTACACACTGAACTGTTAGAATGACTGAGTCTGCATGGAGGTGTGCACACTGAACTGTTAGAATGATTGTGTCCCTGTGGAGGTGTGCACACTGAACTGTTAGAATGAGTGTGTCCACATGGAGGTGTGCACACTGAACTGTTAGAATGACTGTGTCCAAATGGAGGTGTGCACACTGAAATGTTAGAATGACTGTGTCCCTGTTGAAGTATGCACTCTGAACTGTTAGAATGAGTGTGTCCACATAGAGGTGTGCACACTGAACTTTTAGAATGACTGTGTACACATGGAGGTGTGCACACTGAACTGTTAGAATGACTGTGTCTGCATGGAGGTGTGCACACTGAACTGTTAGAATGATTGTGTCCCTGTGGAGGTGTGCACACTGAACTGTTAGAATGAGTGTGTCCACATGGAGGTGTGCACACTGAATGTTAGAATGAGTGTGCCCACATGGAGATGTGCACACTGAACTGTTAGAATGACTGTGTCCACATGGAGGTGTGTACACTGAACTGTTAGAATGAGTGTGTCCACATGAAGTTGTGCACACTGAACTGTTAGAATGAGTGTCTTCCCGTGGAGCTGTGCACACTGAACTTTTAGAATGAGTGTGCCCACATGGAGGTGTGCACACTGAACTGTTAGAATGAGTGTGCCCACATGGAGTTGTGCACACTGAACTCTTAGAATGAGTGTGTCCACATGGAAGTGTGCACACTGAACTGTTAGAATGATTGTTGCCACATGGAAGTGTGCACACTAAACTGTTAGAATGAGTGTGCTTACATGAAGGTGTGCACACTGAAATGTTAGAATGAGTGTGTCCACATGGAGGTGTGCACACTAAACTGTTAGAATAAGTGTGTCCACAGGGAGGTGTGCACACTCAACTATTAGAATGATTGTGTCCACATGGAGGTGTGCACACTGAACTGTTAGAATGAGTGTGTCCACATGGAGGTGTGCACACTGAACTGTTAGAATGAGTGTGTCCACTTGGAGGTGTGCACACTGAACTGTTAGAATGAGTGTGTCCACATGGAGGTGTGCACAATGAACTGTTAGAATGAGTGTGTCCACATGGAGGTGTGGACACTGAACTGTTAGAATGAGTGTGTCCACATGGAGGTGTGCACACTGAACTGTTAGATTGAGTGTGTCCACATGGAGGTGTGCACACTGAGCTGTTAGAATGACTGTGTCCCTGTGGAGGTGTGCACACTGAAATGTTAGAATGATTGTGTCCACATGGAGGTGTTCACACTGAACTGTTAGAATGACTGTGTCCCTGTTGAGGTATGCACTCTGAACTGTTAGAATGAGTGTGTCCACATGGAGGTGTGCACACTGAACTGTTAGAATGACTGTGTCTACATTGAGGTGTGCACTGTGAACTGTTAGAATGACTGTGTCTTCATGGTGGTGTGCACACTGAACTGTTAGAATGACTGTGTCCCTGTTGAGGTATGCACCCAGAACTGTTAGAATGAGTGTGTCCACATGGAGGTGTGCACACTGAACTTTTAGAATGACTGTGTCTACATGGAGGTGTACACACTGAACTGTTAGAATGACTGTGTCTGCATGGAGGTGTGCACACTGAACTGTTAGAATGATTGTGTCCCTGTGGAGGTGTGCACACTGAACTGTTAGAATGAGTGTGTCCACATGGAGGTGTGCACACTGAACTGTTAGAATGACTGGGTCCAAATGGAGGTGTGCACACTGAAATGTTAGAATGACTGTGTCCCTGTTGAAGTATGCACTCTGAACTGTTAGAATGAGTGTGTCCACATAGAGGTGTGCACACTGAACTTTTAGAATGACTGTGTACACATGGAGGTGTGCACACTGAACTGTTAGAATGACTGTGTCTGCATGGAGGTGTGCACACTGAACTGTTAAAATGATTGTGTCCCTGTGGAGGTGTGCACACTGAACTGTTAGAATGAGTGTGTCCACATGGAGGTGTGCACACTGAATGTTAGAATGAGTGTGCCCACATGGAGATGTGCACACTGAACTGTTAGAATGACTGTGTCCACATGGAGGTGTGTACACTGAACTGTTAGAATGAGTGTGTCCACATGAAGTTGTGCACACTGAACTGTAAGAATGAGTGTGTCCACATGGAAGTGTGCACACTGAACTGTTAGAATGAGTGTCTTCCCGTGGAGCTGTGCACACTGAACTTTTAGAATGAGTGTGCCCACATGGAGGTGTGCACACTGAACTGTTAGAATGAGTGTGCCCACATGGAGGTGTGCACACTGAACTCTTAGAATGAGTGTGTCCACATGGAGGTGTGCACACTGAACTGTTAAAATGATTGTTTCTATATGGAGGTGTGCACACTGAACTGTTAGAATAACTGTGTCCACATGGAAGTGTGCACACTGAACTGTTAGAATGATTGTTGCCACATGGAAGTGTGCACACTGAACTGTTAGAATGAGTGTGCTTACATGAAGGTGTGCACACTGAAATGTTAGAATGAGTGTGTCCACATGGAGGTGTGCACACAAAACTGTTAGAATAAGTGTGTCCACAGGGAGGTGTGCACACTCAACTATTAGAATGATTGTGTCCACATGGAGGTGTGCACACTGAACTGTTAGAATGAGTGTGTCCACATGGAGGTGTGCACACTGAACTGTTAGAATGAGTGTGTCCACTTGGAGGTGTGCACACTGAACTGTTAGAATGAGTGTGTCCACATGGAGGTGTGCACACTGAAATGTTAGAATGAGTGTGTCCCTGTGGAGGTGTGCACACTGAACTGTTAGAATGAGTGTGTCCACATGGAGGTGTGCACCCTGAACTTTTGGAATGAATGTGTCCACATGGAGGTGTGCACACTGAGCTGTTAGAATGACTGTGTCCCTGTTGAGGTATGCACTCTGAACTGTTAGAATGAGTGTGTCCACATGGAGGTGTGCACACTGAACTGTTAGAATGACTGTGTCTACATTGAGGTGTGCACAGTGAACTGTTAGAATGACTGTGTCTGCATGGAGGTGTGCACACTGAACTGTTAGAATGACTGTATACCTGTTGAGGTATGCACCCTGAACTGTTTGAATGAGTGTGTCCACATGGAGGTGTGCACACTGAACTGTTAGAATGACTGTGTATACATGGAGGTGTGCACACTGAACTATTAGAATGACTGTGTCTGCATGGAGGTGTGCACACTGAACTGTTAGAATGAGTGTGTCCCTGTGGAGGTGTGCACACTGACCTGTTAGAATGAGTGTGTCCACATGGAGGTGTGCACACTGAACTGTTAGAATGAGTGTGTCCACATGGAGTTGTGCGCACTGAACTGTTAGAATGAGTGTGCCCTCTTGGAGGTGTTCACACTGAACTCTTAGAATGATTGTGTCCACATGGAGGTGTGCACCCTGAACTGTTAGAATGAGTGTGCCCCTGTGGAGATGTGCACACTGAACTGTTAGAATGAGTGTGTCCTTGTGGAGGTGTGCACATTGAACTGTTAGAATGAGTTTGCACACATGGAGGTGTGCACACTTAACTGTTAGAATGAGTGTGTCCACAGGGAGGTGTGCACACTGAACTGTTAGAATGAGTGTGTCCACATGGAGTTGTGCGCACTGAACTGTTAGAATGAGTGTGCCCTCTTGTAGGTGTTCACACTGAACTCTTAGAATGATTGTGTCCACATGGAGGTGTGCACCCTGAACTGTTAGAATGAGTGTGTCCCTGTGGAGGTGTGCACCCTGAACTGTTAGAATGAGTGTGCCCCTGTGGAGATGTGCACACTGAACTGTTAGAATGAGTGTGTCCTTGTGGAGGTGTGCACATTGAACTGTTAGAATGAGTGTGTCCACATGGAGGTGTGCACACTGAACTGTTAGAATGAGTGTATCCATTGGAGGTGTGCACACTGAACGTTTAGAATGACTGTGTACACATGGAGGTGTGCACACTGAAATGTTAGAATGAGTGTGTCCCTGTGGAGGTGTGCACACTGAACTCTTAGAATGATTGTGTCCACATGGAGGTGTGCACACTGATCTATTAGGATGATTGTGTCCACATGGAGGTGTGCACACTGAGCTGTTAGAATGACTGTGTCCCTGTTGAGTTATGCCCTCTGAACTGTTAGAATGAGTGTGTCCACATGGAGGTGTGCACACTGAACTGTTAGAATGACTGTGTCTACATGGAGGTGTGCACACTGAACTGTTAGAATAACTGTGTCCCTGTTGAGATATGCACCCTGAACTGTTAGAATGAGTGTGTCCATATGGAGGTGTGCACACTGAACTGTTAGAATGACTGTGTCTACATGGAGGTGTGCACACTGAACTGTTAGAATGACTCTGTCTGCATGGAGGTGTGCACACTGAACTGTTAGAATGATTGTGACCCTGTGAAGGTGTGCACACTGAACTGTTAGAATGAGTGTGTCCACATGGAGGTGTGCACGCTGAACTGTTAGAATGACTGTGTCCCTGTTGAGGTATGCACTCTGAACTGATAGAATGAGTGTGTCCACATGGAGGTGTGCACACTGAACTGTTAGAATGACTGTGTCTACATTGAGGTGTGCACAGTGAACTGTTAGAATGACTGTGTCTGCATGGAGGTGTGCACACTGAACTGTTAGAATGACTGTGTCCCTGTTGAGGTATGCACCCTGAACTGTTTGAATGAGTGTGTCCACATGGAGGTGTGCACACTGAACTGTTAGAATGACTGTGTATACATGGAGGTGTGCACACTGAACTATTAGAATGACTGTGTCTGCATGGAGGTGTGCACACTGAACTGTTAGAATGATTGTGTCCCTGTGGAGGTGTGCACATTGAACTGTTACAATGAGTGTGTCCACTTGGAGTTGTGCACAATGAACTGTTAGAATGACTGTGTCTACACGGAGGTGTGCACACTGAACTGTTAGAATGATTGTGTCCCTGTGGAGGTGTGCACACTGAAATGTTAGAATGAGTGTGTCTACATTGAGGTGTGCACACTGAACTGTTAGAATGTGTCGACAAGGAGGTGTGCACAGTGAACTGTTAGAATGAGTGTGTCCACATGGAGGTGTGCACACTGAACTGTTAGAATGAGTGTGTCCCTGTGGCGGTGTGCACACTGAACTGTTAGAATGACTGTGTCCACATGGAGGTGTGCACACTCAACTCGTAGAATGATTGTGTATACATGGATGTGTGTACACTGAACTGTTAGAATGAGTGTGTACCTGTGGAGGTGTGCAAACTGAACTGTTAGAATGAGTGTGCCCCTGTGGAGGTGTGCACACTGAACTGTTAGAATGAGTGTGTCCACATTGAGGTGTGCACACTGAACTGTTAGAATGAGTTTGTCCCTGTGGAGGTGCGCACACTGAACTGTTAGAATGAGTGTGCCCACATGGAGGTGTGCACACTGAACTGTTAGAATGAGTGTGTCCACATGGAGGTGTGGACACTGAACTGTTAGAATGAGTGTGTCCACATGGAGGTGTTCACACTGAACTGTTAGAATGAGTGTGTCCACATGGAGGTGTGCACACTGAAATGTTAGAATGAGTGTGTCCCTGTGGAGGTGTGCACACTGAACTGTTAGAATGATTGTGTCCACATGGAGGTGTGAACACTGAACTGTTAGAATGAGTGTGTCCACATGGAGGTGTGCACACTGAGCTGTTAGAATGAGTGTGTCCCTGTTGAGTTATGCACTCTTAACTGTTAGAATGAGTGTGTCCACATGGAGGTGTGCACACTGAACTGTTAGAATGACTGTGTCTACATTGAGGTGTGCACAGTGAACTGTTAGAATGACTGTGTCTGCATGGAGGTGTGCACACTGAACTGTTAGAATGACTGTGTCCCTGTTGAGGTATGCACCCAGAACTGTTAGAATGAGTGTGTCCACATGGAGGTGTGCACACTGAACTGTTAGAATGACTGTGTCTACATGGAGGTGTACACACTGAACTGTTAGAATGACTGTGTTTGCATGGAGGTGTGCACACTGAACTGTTAGAATGATTGTGTCCCTGTGGAGGTGTGCACACTGAACTGTTAGAATGAGTGTGTCCACATGGAGGTGTGCAAAACTGAACTGTTAGAATGACTGTGTCCACATGGAGGTGTGCACACTGAACTGTTAGAATGACTGTGTCCCTGTTGAAGTATAAACTCTGAACTGTTAGAATGTGTGTGTCCACATAGAGGTGTGCACACTGAACTTTTAGAATGACTGTGTACACATGGAGGTGTGAACACTGAAATGTTAGAATGACTGTGTCTGCATGGAGGTGTGCACACTGAACTGTTAGAATGATTGTGTCCCTGTGGAGGTGTGCACACTGAACTGTTAGAATGAGTGTGTCCACATGGAGATGTGCACACTGAATGTTAGAATGAGTGTGCCCACATGGAGGATTGCACACTTAACTATTAGGATGATTGTGTGCACATAAAGGTGTGCACACTGAAATGTTAGAAAGAGTGTGTCCCTGTGGAGGTGTGCACACTGAACTGTTAGAATGAGTGTGTCCACATGGAGGAGTGCACACTGAATGTTAGAATGAGTGTGCCCACATGGAGTTGTGCACACTGAACTGTTAGAATGGGTGTGTCCAAATGGAGGTGTGCACACTGAACTGTAAGAATGTGTGTGTCCACATGGAGGTGTGCACACTGAACTGTTAGAATGAGTGTGTTCCCGTGGAGCTGTGCACACTGAACTGTTAGAATGAGTGTGCCCACATGGAGGTGTGCACACTGAACTGTTAGAATGAGTGTGTCCCCGTGGAGATGTGCACACTGAACTGTTAGAATGAGGGTGTCCACATGGAGGTGTGCACACTGAACTGTTAGAATGAGTGTGTCCACATGGAGTTGTGCACACTGAACTGTTAGAATGATTGTGTCCACATGGAGGTGTGCACACTGAGCTGTTAGAATGAGTGTGTCCACATGGAGGTGTGCACACTGAACTGTTAGAATGACTGTGTCTACATGGAGCTGTGCACACTGAACTGTTAGAATTTGTCCACATGGAGGTGTGCACACTCAACTATTAGAATGATTATGTCTACATGGAGGTGTGCACACTGAACTATTAGAAAGAGTGTGTCCCTGTGGAGGTGTGCACACTGAAATGTTAGAATGAGTGTGTCCCTGTGGAGGTATGCACACTGAACTGTTAGAATGAGTGTGTCCCTGTGGAGGTGTGCACACTGAACTCTTAGAATGAGTGTGCCCACATGGAGGTGTGCACAATGAACTGTTAGAATGAGTGTGTCCCCATGGAGTTGTGCACACTGAACTGTTAGAATGCGTGTGTCCACATGGAGGTGTGCACACTGAACTGTTAGAATGAGTGTGTCCACATGGAGGTGTGCACACTGAACTGTTAGAATGAGTGTGTCCCTGTGGAGATGCGCACACTGAACTGTTAGAATGAGAGTGCCCACATGGAGGTGTGCACACTGAACTGTTAGAATGATTATGTCTGCATGGAGGTGTGCACACTGAACTGTTAGAATGAGTGTGTCCCTGTGGAGGTGTGCACACTGAACTGTTAGAATGAGTGTGCCCACATGGAGATGTGCACAGTGAACTGTTAGAATGAGTGTGTCCAAATGGAGGTGTGCACTCTGAACTGTTAGAATGACTGTGTCCCTGTTGAGATATGCACCCTGAACTGTTAGAATGAGTGTGTCCATATGGAGGTGTGCACACTGAACTGTTAGAATGACTGTGTCTACATGGAGGTGTGCACAGTGAACTGTTAGAATGACTCTGTCTGCATGGAGGTGTGCACACTGAACTGTTAGAATGAATGTGACCCAGTGGAGGTGTGCACACTGAACTGTTAGAATGAGTGTGTCCACATGGAGGTGTGCACACTGAACTGTTAGAATGACTGTGTCTACATGGAGGTGTGCACACTGAACTGTTAGAATGACTGTGTCCACATGGAGGTGTGCACACTCAACTATTAGAATGATTATGTCCACATGGAAGTGTGCACACTGAACTATTAGAAAGAGTGTGTCCCTGTGGAGGTGTGCACACTGAAATGTTAGAATGAGTGTGTCCCTGTGGAGGTATGCACCCTGAACTGTTAGAATGAGTGTGTCCCTTTGGATGTGTGTGCACTGAACTGTTAGAATGAGTGTGCCCACATGGAGTTGTGCACAATGAACTGTTAGAATGAGTGTGTCCACATGGAGGTGTGAACACTGAACTGTTAGAATGCCTGTGTCCACATGGAGGTGTGCACACTGAACTGTTAGAATGAGTGTGTCCACATGGAGGTGTGCACACTGAACTGTTAGAATGAGTGTGTCTCTGTGGAGATGCGCAAACTGAATGTTAGAATGAGAGTGCCCACATGGAGGTGTGCACACTGAACTGTTAGAATGAGTGTGTCCACATTAAGGTGTGCACACTGAACTGTTAGAATGAGTGTGCCCACATGGAGGTGTGCACACTGAACGTTTAGAATGAGTGTGTCCACATGGAGGTGTGCACACTGAACTGTTAGAATGAGTGTGCCCACATGGAGGTGTGCACAATGAACTGTTAGAATGAGTGTGTCCTCATGGAGGTGTGCACACTGAACTGTTAGAATGCGTGTGTCCTCATGGAGGTGTGCACACTGAACTGGTAGAATTAGTGTGTCCACATGGAGTTGTGCACACTGAACTGTTAGAATGAGTGTGTCCCTGTGGAGATGCGCACACTGAACTGTTAGAATTAGAGTGCCAACATGGAGGTGTGCACACTGAACTGTTAGAATGTTGTGTCCACATGGAGGTGTGCACACTGAACTGTTATAGTGAGTGTACCCACATGGAGGTGTGCACACTGAACTGTTAGAATGAGTGTGCACACATGGAGGTTTGCACACTGAACTGTTAGAATGACTGTGTCCACATGGAGGTGTGCACACTGAACTGTTAGAATGTGTCCACATGGAGGTGTGCACACTGAACTGTTAGAATGAGAGTGTCTAAATGTAGGTGTGCACACTGAACTGTTAGAATGAGTGTGTCCACATGGAGGTGTGCACACTGAACTGTTACAATGAGTGTGCCCACATGGAAGTGTGAACACTGAACTGTTAGAATGAGTGTGTCCACATGGAGGTGTGCACACTGAACTGTTAGAATGATTGTGTCCCTGTGGAGGTGTGCACAGTGAACTGTTAGAATGATTGGGTCCACATGGAGGTGTGCACACTTAACTATTAGGATGATTGTGTCCACATGGAGGTGTGCACACTGAAATGTTAGAATGACTGTGTCCACATGGAGGTGTTCACACTGAACTATTAAAATGATTGTGTCCACATGGAGGTGTGCACACTGAACTGTTAGAATGACTGTTTCTGCATGGAGTTGTGCACACTGAACTGTTAGAATGATTGTGTCCCTGTGGAGGTGTGCACACTGAAATGTTAGAATGAGTGTGTCTACATTGAGGTGTGCACACTTAACTGTTAGAATGTGTCGACAAGGAGGTGTGCACACTGAACTGTTAGAATGGGTGTGTCCACATGGAGGTGTGCACACTGAACTGTTAGAATGAGTGTGTCCCTGTGGAGGTGTGCACACTGAACTGTTAGAATGACTGTGTCCACATGGAGGTGTGCACACTCAAGTATTAAAATGATTGTGTCCACATGGAGGTGTGCACACTGAACTGTTAGAATGAGTGTTTCCCTGTGGTGGTGTGCACACTGAACTGTTAGAATGAATGTGCCCACATGGAGTTGTGCACACTGAACTGTTAGAATGAGTGTGTCCACATGGAGATGTGAACACTGAACTGTTAGAATGAGTGTGCCACATCGTGGTGTGCACACTGAACTGTTAGCATGATTGTGTCCACATGGAGGTGTGCACACTGAACTGTTAGAATGATTGTGTCCACAGGGAGGTGTGCACACTGAAATGTTAGAATGACTGTGTCCACATGGAGGTGTGCACACTGAACTATTAGAAAGATTGTGTCCACATGGAGGTGTGCACACTGAACTGTTAGAATGACTGTGTCCCTGTTGAAGTATGCACACTGAACTGTTAGAATGAGTGTGTCCACATAGAGGTGTGCACACTGAACGGTTAGAATGACTGTGTCCACATGGAGGTGTGCACACTGAACTGTTAGAATGACTGTGTCTGCATGGATGTGTGCACACTGAACTGTTAGAAAGATTGTGTCCCTGAGGATGTGTGCACACTGAAATGTTAGAATGAGTGTGTCTACATGGAGGTGTGCACACTGAAATGTTAGAATGACTGTGTCCACATGGAGGTGTGCACACTGAACTGTTAGAATGTGTCCACATGGAGGTGTGCACACTGAACTGTTAGAATGAGAGTGTCTAAATGTAGGTGTGCACACTGAACTGTTAGAATGAGTGTGTCCACATGGAGGTGTGCACACTGAAATGTTAGAATGAGTGTGTGCTTTTGGAGGTGTGCACACTGAACTGTTAGAATGCGTGTGTCCACATGGAGGTGTACACACTTAACTGTTAGAAAGAGTGTGTCCACATGGAGGTGTGCACACTGAACTGTTAGAATGAGTGTGTCCACATGGAGGTGTGCACACTGAACTGTTAGAATGACTGTTTCAGCATGGAGATGTGCACTCTGAACTGTTAGAATGATTGTGTCCCTGTGGAGGTGTGCACACTGAAATGTTAGAATGAGTGTGTCTACATTGAGGTGTGCACACTGAACTGTTAGAATGTGTCGACAAGGAGGTGTGCACAATGAACTGTTAGAATGAGTGTGTCCCTGTGGAGGTGTGCACACTGAACTGTTAGAATGAGTGTGTCCCTGTGGAGGTGTGTACACTGAACTGTTAGAATGACTGTGTCCACATGGAGGTGTGCACACTCAACTATTAAAATGATTGTGTCCACATGGAGGTGTGCACACTGAACTGTTAGAATGAGTGTGTCCACATGGAGGTGTGCACACTGAACTGTTAGAATGAGTGTGCACACATGGAGGTTTGCACACTGAACTGTTAGAATGACTGTGTCCACATGGAGGTGTGCACACTGAACTGTTAGAATGTGTCCACATGGAGGTGTGCACACTGAACTGTTAGAATGAGAGTGTCTAAATGTAGGTGTGCACACTGAACTGTTAGAATGAGTGTGTCCACATGGAGGTGTGCACACTGAACTGTTAGAATGAGTGTGTGCTTTTGGAGGTGTGCACACTGAACTGTTAGAATGCGTGTGTCCACATGGAGGTGTACACACTTAACTGTTAGAAAGAGTGTGTCCACATGGAGGTGTGCACACTGAACTGTTAGAATGAGTGTCTCCACATGGAGGTGTGCACACTGAACTGTTAGAATGACTGTTTCAGCATGGAGATGTGCACTCTGAACTGTTAGAATGATTGTGTCCCTGTGGAGGTGTGCACACTGAAATGTTAGAATGAGTGTGTCTACATTGAGGTGTGCACACTGAACTGTTAGAATGTGTCGACAAGGAGGTGTGCACAATGAACTGTTAGAATGAGTGTGTCCCTGTGGAGGTGTGCACACTGAACTGTTAGAATGAGTGTGTCCCTGTGGAGGTGTGTACACTGAACTGTTAGAATGACTGTGTCCACATGGAGGTGTGCACACTCAACTATTAAAATGATTGTGTCCACATGGAGGTGTGCACACTGAACTGTTAGAATGAGTGTGTCCACATGGAGGTGTGCACACTGAACTGTTAGAATGCGTGTGTCCACATGTAGTGTGCACACTGAACTGTTAGATTGAGTGTGTCCACATGGAGGTGTGCACACTGAACTGTTAGAATGAGTGTGTCCCTGTGGAGATGCGCACACTGAACTGTAAGAATGAGAGTGCCCACATGGAGGTGTGCACACTGAACTGTTATAATGAGTGTGTCCACATGGAGGTGTGCACACTGAACTCTCAGAATGAGTGTGCCCACATGGAGGTGTGCACACTGAACAGTTAGAGTGACTGTGTCTACATGGAGGTGTGCACACTGAACTGTTAGAATGACTGTGTCTGCATGGAGGTGAGCACACTGCACTGTTAGAATGACTGTGTCCCTGTTGAGGTATGCACTCTGAACTGTTAGAATGAGTGTGCCACATGGAGGTGTGCACACTGAACTGTTAGAATGAGTGTGTCCACATGGAGGTGTGCACACTGAAATGTTAGAATGATTGTGTACCTGTGGAGGTGTGCACACTGAACTGTTAGAATGATTGTGTCCACAGGGAGGTGTGCACACTGAACTATTAGAATGATTGTGTCCACATGGAGGTGTGCACACTGAACTGTTAGAATGACTGTGTCTGCATGGAGGTGTGCACACTGAACTGTGAGAATGAGTGTGTCCCTGTGGAGGTGTGCACACTGAACTGTAAGAATGACTGTGTCCACATGGAGGTGTGCACAATCAACTCTTAAAATGATTGTGTCCACATGGATGTGTGCACACTGAACTGTTAGAATGAGTGTGTCCTTGTGGAGGTGTGCACACTGAACTGTTAGAATGAGTGTGCCCCTGTGGAGGTGTGCACACTGAACTGTTAGAATGAGTGTGTCCACATGGAGGTGTGCACACTGAACTGTTAGAATGAGTGTGTCCCTGTGGAGGTATGCACTCTGAACTATTAGAATGAGGGTGTCCACATAGAGGTGTACACACTGAACTGTTAGAATGACTGTGTCCATATGGAGGTTTGCACACTGAACTGTTAGAATGACTGTGTCCGCATGGAGGTGCGCACAGTGAACTGTTAGAATGTGTCCACATGGAGGTGTGCACAATGAACTGTTAGAATGAGTGTGTCCACATTGAGCTCTGCACACTGAACTGTTAGAATAAGTGTGTCCACATGTATGTGTGCACATTGAACTGTTAGAATGAGTTTATCCACATGGCGGTGTGCACAATGAACTGTTAGAATGACTGTGTCCACATGGAGGTGTTCACATTGAACTATTAGAATGATTGTGTCCACATGGACGTGTGCACACTGAACTGTAGAATGACTGTGTCCCTGTGGAGGTATGCACTCTGAACTGTTAGAATGAGTGTGTCTACATAGAGGTGTGCACACTGAACAGTTAGAATGACTGTGTCCACATGGAGGTGTGCACACTGAACTGTTAGAATGACTGTGTCTGCATGGAGGTGTGCACACTGAACTGTAAGAAAGATTGTGTCCCTGTGGAACTGTGCACACTGAAATGTTAGAATGAGTGTGTCTACATGGAGGTGTGCACACTGAACATTTAGAATGTGTCCACATGGAGGTGTGCACACTGAACTGTTAGAATGAGTGTGTCCACTTGGTGGTGAGCACAGTGAACTGATAGAATGAGTGTGTCCCTGTGGAGTTGTGCACACTGAACTGTTAGAATGAGTGTGTACCTGTGGATGTATGCACTCTGAACTGTTAGAATGAGGGTGTCCATATAGAGGTGTGCACACTGAACTGTTAGAATAACTATGTCTGCATGGAGGTGTGCACACTGAACTGTTAGAATGAGTGTGTCCATGTGGAGGTGTGCACACTGAACTGTTAGAATGAGTGTGCCCACATGGAGATGTGCACAGTGAACTGTTAGAATGAGTGTGTCCACATGGAGGTGTGCACTCTGAAATGTTAGAATGTGTCCACATGGAGGTGTGCACACTGAGCTGTTAGAATGACTGTGTCCCTGTTGAGGTATGCACTCTGAACTGTTAGAATGAGTGTGTCCACATGGAGGTGTGCACACTGAACTGTTAGAATGACTGTGTCTACATTGAGGTGTGCACAGTGAACTGTTAGAATGACTGTGTCTGCATGGAGGTGTGCACACTGAACTGTTAGAATGACTGTGTCCCTGTTGAGGTATGCACCCTGAACTGTTTGAATGAGTGTGTCCACATGGAGGTGTGCACACTGAACTGTTAGAATGACTGTGTATACATGGAGGTGTGCACACTGAACTGTTAGAATGACTGTGTCTGCATGCAGGTGTGGACACTGAACTGTTAGAATGATTGTGTCCCTGTGGAGGTGTGCACATTGAACTGTTACAATGAGTGTGTCCACTTGGAGGTGTGCACAATGAACTGTTAGAATGACTGTGTCTACATGGAGGTGTGCACACTGAACTGTTAGAATGATTGTGTCCCTGTGGAGGTGTGCACACTGAAATGTTAGAATGAGTGTGTCTACATTGAGGTGTGCACACTGAACTGTTAGAATGTGTGGACAAGGAGGTGTGCACAGTGAACTGTTAGAATGAGTGTGTCCACATGGAGGTGTGCACACTGAACTGTTAGAATGAGTGTGTCCCTGTGGCGGTGTGCACACTGAACTGTTAGAATGACTGTTTCCACATGGAGGTGTGCACACTCAACTCCTAGAATGATTGTGTCCACATGGATGTGTGCACACTGAACTGTTAGTTGAGTGTGTCCCTGTGGAGGTGTGCACACTGAACTGTTAGAATGAGTGTGCCCCTGTGGAGGTGTGCACACTGAACTGTTAGAATGAGTGTGTTCACATGGAGGTGTGCACACTGAACTGTTAGAATGAGTGTGTCCCTGTGGAGGTGCGCACACTGAAATGTTAGAATGAGTGTGCCCACATGGAGGTGTGCACAATGAACTGTTAGAATGAGTGTGTCCACATGGAGGTGTGGACACTGAACTGTTAGAATGAGTGTGTCCACATGGAGGTGTGCACACTGAACTGTTAGATTGAGTGTGTCCACATGGAGGTGTGCACACTGAAATGTTAGAATGAGTGTGTCCCTGTGGAGGTGTGCACACTGAAATGTTAGAATGATTGTGTCCACATGGAGGTGTTCACACTGAACTGTTAGAATGACTGTGTCCCTGTTGAGGTATGCACTCTGAACTGTTAGAATGAGTGTGTCCACATGGAGGTGTGCACACTGAACTGTTAGAATGACTGTGTCTACATTGAGGTGTGCACAGTGAACTGTTAGAATGACTGTGTCTGCATGGTGGTGTGCACACTGAACTGTTAGAATGACTGTGTCCCTGTTGAGGTATGCACCCAGAACTGTTAGAATGAGTGTGTCCACATGGAGGTGTGCACACTGAACTGTTAGAATGACTGTGTCTACATGGAGGTTTACACACTGAACTGTTAGAATGACTGAGTCTGCATGGAGGTGTGCACACTGAACTGTTAGAATGATTGTGTCCCTGTGGAGGTGTGCACACTGAACTGTTAGAATGAGTGTGTCCACATGGAGGTGTGCACACTGAACTGTTAGAATGACTGTGTCCAAATGGAGGTGTGCACACTGAAATGTTAGAATGACTGTGTCCCTGTTGAAGTATGCACTCTGAACTGTTAGAATGAGTGTGTCCACATAGAGGTGTGCACACTGAACTTTTAGAATGACTGTGTACACATGGAGGTGTGCACACTGAACTGTTAGAATGACTGTGTCTGCATGGAGGTGTGCACACTGAACTGTTAGAATGATTGTGTCCCTGTGGAGGTGTGCACACTGAACTGTTAGAATGAGTGTGTCCACATGGAGGTGTGCACACTGAATGTTAGAATGAGTGTGCCCACATGGAGATGTGCACACTGAACTGTTAGAATGACTGTGTCCACATGGAGGTGTGTACACTGAACTGTTAGAATGAGTGTGTCCACATGAAGTTGTGCACACTGAACTGTTAGAATGAGTGTCTTCCCGTGGAGCTGTGCACACTGAACTTTTAGAATGAGTGTGCCCACATGGAGGTGTGCACACTGAACTGTTAGAATGAGTGTGCCCACATGGAGTTGTGCACACTGAACTCTTAGAATGAGTGTGTCCACATGGAAGTGTGCACACTGAACTGTTAGAATGATTGTTGCCACATGGAAGTGTGCACACTAAACTGTTAGAATGAGTGTGCTTACATGAAGGTGTGCACACTGAAATGTTAGAATGAGTGTGTCCACATGGAGGTGTGCACACTAAACTGTTAGAATAAGTGTGTCCACAGGGAGGTGTGCACACTCAACTATTAGAATGATTGTGTCCACATGGAGGTGTGCACACTGAACTGTTAGAATGAGTGTGTCCACATGGAGGTGTGCACACTGAACTGTTAGAATGAGTGTGTCCACTTGGAGGTGTGCACACTGAACTGTTAGAATGAGTGTGTCCACATGGAGGTGTGCACAATGAACTGTTAGAATGAGTGTGTCCACATGGAGGTGTGGACACTGAACTGTTAGAATGAGTGTGTCCACATGGAGGTGTGCACACTGAACTGTTAGATTGAGTGTGTCCACATGGAGGTGTGCACACTGAGCTGTTAGAATGACTGTGTCCCTGTGGAGGTGTGCACACTGAAATGTTAGAATGATTGTGTCCACATGGAGGTGTTCACACTGAACTGTTAGAATGACTGTGTCCCTGTTGAGGTATGCACTCTGAACTGTTAGAATGAGTGTGTCCACATGGAGGTGTGCACACTGAACTGTTAGAATGACTGTGTCTACATTGAGGTGTGCACTGTGAACTGTTAGAATGACTGTGTCTTCATGGTGGTGTGCACACTGAACTGTTAGAATGACTGTGTCCCTGTTGAGGTATGCACCCAGAACTGTTAGAATGAGTGTGTCCACATGGAGGTGTGCACACTGAACTTTTAGAATGACTGTGTCTACATGGAGGTGTACACACTGAACTGTTAGAATGACTGTGTCTGCATGGAGGTGTGCACACTGAACTGTTAGAATGATTGTGTCCCTGTGGAGGTGTGCACACTGAACTGTTAGAATGAGTGTGTCCACATGGAGGTGTGCACACTGAACTGTTAGAATGACTGGGTCCAAATGGAGGTGTGCACACTGAAATGTTAGAATGACTGTGTCCCTGTTGAAGTATGCACTCTGAACTGTTAGAATGAGTGTGTCCACATAGAGGTGTGCACACTGAACTTTTAGAATGACTGTGTACACATGGAGGTGTGCACACTGAACTGTTAGAATGACTGTGTCTGCATGGAGGTGTGCACACTGAACTGTTAAAATGATTGTGTCCCTGTGGAGGTGTGCACACTGAACTGTTAGAATGAGTGTGTCCACATGGAGGTGTGCACACTGAATGTTAGAATGAGTGTGCCCACATGGAGATGTGCACACTGAACTGTTAGAATGACTGTGTCCACATGGAGGTGTGTACACTGAACTGTTAGAATGAGTGTGTCCACATGAAGTTGTGCACACTGAACTGTAAGAATGAGTGTGTCCACATGGAAGTGTGCACACTGAACTGTTAGAATGAGTGTCTTCCCGTGGAGCTGTGCACACTGAACTTTTAGAATGAGTGTGCCCACATGGAGGTGTGCACACTGAACTGTTAGAATGAGTGTGCCCACATGGAGGTGTGCACACTGAACTCTTAGAATGAGTGTGTCCACATGGAGGTGTGCACACTGAACTGTTAAAATGATTGTTTCTATATGGAGGTGTGCACACTGAACTGTTAGAATAACTGTGTCCACATGGAAGTGTGCACACTGAACTGTTAGAATGATTGTTGCCACATGGAAGTGTGCACACTGAACTGTTAGAATGAGTGTGCTTACATGAAGGTGTGCACACTGAAATGTTAGAATGAGTGTGTCCACATGGAGGTGTGCACACAAAACTGTTAGAATAAGTGTGTCCACAGGGAGGTGTGCACACTCAACTATTAGAATGATTGTGTCCACATGGAGGTGTGCACACTGAACTGTTAGAATGAGTGTGTCCACATGGAGGTGTGCACACTGAACTGTTAGAATGAGTGTGTCCACTTGGAGGTGTGCACACTGAACTGTTAGAATGAGTGTGTCCACATGGAGGTGTGCACACTGAAATGTTAGAATGAGTGTGTCCCTGTGGAGGTGTGCACACTGAACTGTTAGAATGAGTGTGTCCACATGGAGGTGTGCACCCTGAACTTTTGGAATGAATGTGTCCACATGGAGGTGTGCACACTGAGCTGTTAGAATGACTGTGTCCCTGTTGAGGTATGCACTCTGAACTGTTAGAATGAGTGTGTCCACATGGAGGTGTGCACACTGAACTGTTAGAATGACTGTGTCTACATTGAGGTGTGCACAGTGAACTGTTAGAATGACTGTGTCTGCATGGAGGTGTGCACACTGAACTGTTAGAATGACTGTATACCTGTTGAGGTATGCACCCTGAACTGTTTGAATGAGTGTGTCCACATGGAGGTGTGCACACTGAACTGTTAGAATGACTGTGTATACATGGAGGTGTGCACACTGAACTATTAGAATGACTGTGTCTGCATGGAGGTGTGCACACTGAACTGTTAGAATGAGTGTGTCCCTGTGGAGGTGTGCACACTGACCTGTTAGAATGAGTGTGTCCACATGGAGGTGTGCACACTGAACTGTTAGAATGAGTGTGTCCACATGGAGTTGTGCGCACTGAACTGTTAGAATGAGTGTGCCCTCTTGGAGGTGTTCACACTGAACTCTTAGAATGATTGTGTCCACATGGAGGTGTGCACCCTGAACTGTTAGAATGAGTGTGCCCCTGTGGAGATGTGCACACTGAACTGTTAGAATGAGTGTGTCCTTGTGGAGGTGTGCACATTGAACTGTTAGAATGAGTTTGCACACATGGAGGTGTGCACACTTAACTGTTAGAATGAGTGTGTCCACAGGGAGGTGTGCACACTGAACTGTTAGAATGAGTGTGTCCACATGGAGTTGTGCGCACTGAACTGTTAGAATGAGTGTGCCCTCTTGTAGGTGTTCACACTGAACTCTTAGAATGATTGTGTCCACATGGAGGTGTGCACCCTGAACTGTTAGAATGAGTGTGTCCCTGTGGAGGTGTGCACCCTGAACTGTTAGAATGAGTGTGCCCCTGTGGAGATGTGCACACTGAACTGTTAGAATGAGTGTGTCCTTGTGGAGGTGTGCACATTGAACTGTTAGAATGAGTGTGTCCACATGGAGGTGTGCACACTGAACTGTTAGAATGAGTGTATCCATTGGAGGTGTGCACACTGAACGTTTAGAATGACTGTGTACACATGGAGGTGTGCACACTGAAATGTTAGAATGAGTGTGTCCCTGTGGAGGTGTGCACACTGAACTCTTAGAATGATTGTGTCCACATGGAGGTGTGCACACTGATCTATTAGGATGATTGTGTCCACATGGAGGTGTGCACACTGAGCTGTTAGAATGACTGTGTCCCTGTTGAGTTATGCCCTCTGAACTGTTAGAATGAGTGTGTCCACATGGAGGTGTGCACACTGAACTGTTAGAATGACTGTGTCTACATGGAGGTGTGCACACTGAACTGTTAGAATAACTGTGTCCCTGTTGAGATATGCACCCTGAACTGTTAGAATGAGTGTGTCCATATGGAGGTGTGCACACTGAACTGTTAGAATGACTGTGTCTACATGGAGGTGTGCACACTGAACTGTTAGAATGACTCTGTCTGCATGGAGGTGTGCACACTGAACTGTTAGAATGATTGTGACCCTGTGAAGGTGTGCACACTGAACTGTTAGAATGAGTGTGTCCACATGGAGGTGTGCACGCTGAACTGTTAGAATGACTGTGTCCCTGTTGAGGTATGCACTCTGAACTGATAGAATGAGTGTGTCCACATGGAGGTGTGCACACTGAACTGTTAGAATGACTGTGTCTACATTGAGGTGTGCACAGTGAACTGTTAGAATGACTGTGTCTGCATGGAGGTGTGCACACTGAACTGTTAGAATGACTGTGTCCCTGTTGAGGTATGCACCCTGAACTGTTTGAATGAGTGTGTCCACATGGAGGTGTGCACACTGAACTGTTAGAATGACTGTGTATACATGGAGGTGTGCACACTGAACTATTAGAATGACTGTGTCTGCATGGAGGTGTGCACACTGAACTGTTAGAATGATTGTGTCCCTGTGGAGGTGTGCACATTGAACTGTTACAATGAGTGTGTCCACTTGGAGTTGTGCACAATGAACTGTTAGAATGACTGTGTCTACACGGAGGTGTGCACACTGAACTGTTAGAATGATTGTGTCCCTGTGGAGGTGTGCACACTGAAATGTTAGAATGAGTGTGTCTACATTGAGGTGTGCACACTGAACTGTTAGAATGTGTCGACAAGGAGGTGTGCACAGTGAACTGTTAGAATGAGTGTGTCCACATGGAGGTGTGCACACTGAACTGTTAGAATGAGTGTGTCCCTGTGGCGGTGTGCACACTGAACTGTTAGAATGACTGTGTCCACATGGAGGTGTGCACACTCAACTCGTAGAATGATTGTGTATACATGGATGTGTGTACACTGAACTGTTAGAATGAGTGTGTACCTGTGGAGGTGTGCAAACTGAACTGTTAGAATGAGTGTGCCCCTGTGGAGGTGTGCACACTGAACTGTTAGAATGAGTGTGTCCACATTGAGGTGTGCACACTGAACTGTTAGAATGAGTTTGTCCCTGTGGAGGTGCGCACACTGAACTGTTAGAATGAGTGTGCCCACATGGAGGTGTGCACACTGAACTGTTAGAATGAGTGTGTCCACATGGAGGTGTGGACACTGAACTGTTAGAATGAGTGTGTCCACATGGAGGTGTTCACACTGAACTGTTAGAATGAGTGTGTCCACATGGAGGTGTGCACACTGAAATGTTAGAATGAGTGTGTCCCTGTGGAGGTGTGCACACTGAACTGTTAGAATGATTGTGTCCACATGGAGGTGTGAACACTGAACTGTTAGAATGAGTGTGTCCACATGGAGGTGTGCACACTGAGCTGTTAGAATGAGTGTGTCCCTGTTGAGTTATGCACTCTTAACTGTTAGAATGAGTGTGTCCACATGGAGGTGTGCACACTGAACTGTTAGAATGACTGTGTCTACATTGAGGTGTGCACAGTGAACTGTTAGAATGACTGTGTCTGCATGGAGGTGTGCACACTGAACTGTTAGAATGACTGTGTCCCTGTTGAGGTATGCACCCAGAACTGTTAGAATGAGTGTGTCCACATGGAGGTGTGCACACTGAACTGTTAGAATGACTGTGTCTACATGGAGGTGTACACACTGAACTGTTAGAATGACTGTGTTTGCATGGAGGTGTGCACACTGAACTGTTAGAATGATTGTGTCCCTGTGGAGGTGTGCACACTGAACTGTTAGAATGAGTGTGTCCAC